>NC_054701.1:8088559-8388559 GCF_016097555.1 Gigantopelta aegis
ATTTCCATAAATGTTAGAGTTGGTATGGGTTTGAAACTTAATTAATAGTATAAATTATGTAGTTAGATCTATAATTATGACACTTCTTCGGTCTTATATTGCTGCAAACGCTTTTGGCATGCTTCACAGTAATCTTCCAGGCCATGTTCATCAACAACAAATCAGGGATCGAACCAATGGGTATTTTAAACATATTAATTTGGTAGAGTGTTCTAAAAGGCAAGAATTCATTGGAGCTTAATTAGGGATTTTTTAGTGTTATTAATACAGAATCGATAGCAAGCGCCCAAATATACTCGCAACACAAGGGGGCCGCGTTGTAGTCTCAGCGCTTCTTAAAGCTTATTGAAAAGACTCAAAATAGCGCTTCGTTGTCGACCTTTTTTGTGTTTTGTTTGGTTGTTTGTTTCTTGTTTTCAGGTGCGGATTCAAAGTCGGGTATATAATCATAGAAAAGGTAAGCAAGTGCTGGTCCTGGTGAAGGTTTTTTTCATACCTGATTATATCAACGTCATACGGTATTTTTCAAGAAGCATATGATGCAACTGAAGCTGTAAAATTAATATGTACTTATTTTTACATATTTCTTATGTAGTTTCGCGTTTTAAAATTTGCGTTATGGATCCGAGTAAAATACTCACTTGTCCCGGACGGGAATAAAATGTGGACAAAAACACTTTGCATATTTCAACATAATGTTATTTAAAAACAATAGTAGACATTTCTTGATTACAAAAGGCTGTCATCGAACTTTATATATATATAATTAAAAAAAAAATTCACACGTCAAATTGAACTCCTCTTTCTTTGATTTTGATAGTTAATGAAACATATTTTTCTTCTTTCTTTCTCTCTGTTTTTTCCCCAGTCATTTTGGTATTTGGTGACAAAGTAACTTCCACTTGGTGACAAAATAATTTCCACATACTCGTCTTCGTCAATAGTGGCTAATATGCAGTAACCCTATCATGTACTAGTGTGATTGGGAAATAGTTTATTATCCTGTCATCAAGTACCAATGGGAGGGTGCTGGATGTTCACATTTCAATGGTATTTCGACAATTTCCGGCAATATAAGTTACGAAAATTGCCGAAGACGTTACCATAAAAACATCAACATTCGTTTGACGTGACGTCAACAATGCTTTGTCGTTTTAATATGCTTATTGATGTCAAAGCGATACCACGTACATTCGTCTGAAAATAGTTTGACTTCAGAAATATGCGAAAACATCGCTGTTTAACATTTATAATCATATTTATTTTAATTATGTTTTTAAATGTAAAATATTAGTGCATGGATCTAATACTACCTATACTAATGACGGAAAGATGCTTCAATCTAGCTTCTGTGTTATTCTGTTCTAATATTTCCTGCAAATGTTGAGCGGATATATCAATAGAGGTAAGTGATTGATTGATTTGTTTAATTTTCCAGTAGTACAGCGCTCGCTCGATGCGCGGTCGGTTTGAGATCGATTCCCGTCAGTGGCCCCATTACGCTATTTCTCGTTCCAGCCAGTGCACCACGACTGGTATATTAAAGACCGTGGTATGTACTACCCTGTCTGTGGGATGGTGCATATAAAAGATCCCTTCCTCTCAATCGAAAAGAGTAGCCCATGAAGTGGCGACAGCGGATTTCCTCTCTCAATTTCTGTATGGTCCTTAACCATATGTCTGACGCCATATTACCGTAAATAAAATGTGTTGAGTGCTTCATTAAATAAAATATTTCTTCCTTCTTTTTTCCTTTTTTTTAAAATTGTTTCTTTATCAGGACCGATGAAGTTGGAGGTGGGGGTGCGTAGGCAGTATTTTATACTGTGGGGGACCCACATTTGGAGGAGGAATCCACACTGTCAATGAGATGTGTTATAGGGCGACAAATACATAATTTAATTGGTTTGACTGGGGGACATGGATCTCGTGCCGCCCCCTCCCCCTCGCTACGTCATTGGCTGGATCCGCCACAGTTTTGTTTTAGTATGCTGGGTTTGTTTTTTGTTTTTTTAAATAGATTCTTCGGGGGTTAGGGGTGGGAATTCAATTTTAGGATAATCTGCGACTGACAGTTCCCTGACCCGTGCTTACACCTTCTTTACATTATATCTTCTGAGATCCGCGGAAAATGTTTCAAAGTTCTAAAACCACGGTTTCGTCACGCTTATCTGTTTTGTTTTCATAACGATATACATAAAACCTACTGTTCACACCGCTCATCTTTATCCAATTCCAGGTGACGAAGGGTGGCAAATATCGTTAATCTCCTTGTTATTAAACACCTAGCGAGATAAATCGCTTACTTCATTAGAGATATAATTTTTCTGCCAGCCTTCCAGAAGCGCGTGCGATGACGTGGTTGTTTTGCCGTTTTAACTAGTGCTCCAGGAGCCTGCAACATCAAAGGAACGTGTCGCGTGCCCACGGAAGGTGTTAATTCCTGACAGTTTCTTACCTGTCCGTCTCTAACCATTAACCTCTGTAACCCGTTTCGGTAGCCAAGTGGTTAACTTAAAGGCAGGGTCGAATCCAGGAAATGAGCACCTTAACCCTTTTCCTGTCCTGAAGAAGAAAAGAAAATTTAAACCCAGGACAGGCGTGCGCTACAACAGCTTGTTCTAAATGTGCACGTAAAACCCTATGACCTGACAGTAAATGAGCTGTAATTCGACAAACTAAGTTAAAAATTACTCAAATAGCTCCTTAAGTTTACTTTCGATAAACAGTTCCAAATTATGCGCCAAATTATCTCATGAAAACTGCGCAAAACTTTAATTTTGGATTTAAACCTACGGGACATTAAAAATTCAATAGCACCACCAATACCTAATCCCATCCACCCCCTCCCCCTTCCTGTTCTGGGCGGAGGAGCCGGCATACGTCGACGCCTGCGCTCACGACAGACGTGCGCTACAACAGCTTGCTCTGAATGTGCATTTTAAAACCTATGACCAGACCTGACCTCTAGGAAATAGGTGGGGTTTTTTACGGGGACTAGCGTAAAAAGGGCAAATGGACAAACTCGTAAAATAGAAAAGAAAGAGTCACTTGAATGTAGTTGGGGTCCGTCCTCTAGTTCCCCGCCCACTTTGATCCCTCTCTGAATGGCTTTGACAATAGGTATGACGTGATGGGCGATTTCATTATTAAAGTGTCAAATGAGAAGACGGAATACACATACAATTGTACAATGGTAACATAAAATACATCGCCACCTAGCTTAAATAGGCTTATTAATTATTAGACATATAAAATATTACTTAAAACTATACAGAAATTAAATTAAAATACATAATCATGTTAATACTTGTACTACTTCTTATATTAATAACAGGGACTGTCCTGAGTTAATCTGTTGTCAAGTTTAAGATGTTTCTGACTAATAGTAATAACACCTATTTAACGACTATAATTATAATTAAATAACTGTTCTTGTTTCGAATATCAGTGTCTGTGTATCCAGTGTGTTTCTGATCATTCCAATCTTTGTAGTAGCTCAAACGTCTTTTCTATTTCCTAATATATATATATATATTTGTTTTTTCTTTTGTACGTACATAAAAATTTAGTTTAGAGTACTATATACTACAAACATTAGAACGATCAGATACATAATATTAAATATACAGCCACCGATATTCTAAAGAAAATAACTTGGATATGTAATAGGTGGTAATTAAAAAGTCTTTATTAGTCGCAAACGTGCCAGTCTCTTTAAAGGGACATTCCCGAGTTTGCTGCATTGTAAGATGTTTCCGACTAATACAATATTTATACGATTAAACTTACATATTAAATATATTTTCTTGTTTAGAATATCAGCGTCTGTATATTCGGTGTGTTTCTGGTCGTCTTAATATTTGTAAGAAGCCCAAACTTGACTGTGTTTTCAAATAATTTCGTACGTACGAAAAAACATATTTTAGGAAATAAAACATATTTTAGGAAATAAAATGAAATTTAACCTAGTACAAATATTAGAACGATCAGAAAAACGTTTAATATACAGCCACTAATATTTTATGCAGAAAAATATATTTGATATGTAATTACAATCGTTAAAAAGTCTCCGTTAGTCGATAACATCTTAAAAATTACAGGAAACACAGGAATTTTGTTTGCAATGTTCGCTTAAATTCAATTCAAATTTTGGTTTGCGTATCCAGTCTTTCTTGTCGTGCTGTTGTGTGTAGTAGCTACGATGCATTGTATACGAAACAGAAGAGGTAAATATCTCCAGAACTAGGGTCGGTGACGGTCAGCTAGCGGCTTTGCGGCTGGTAGGTACTGGGTTCGTGTCATTACGTCTCCCTTACTAACCACAAACCATTAATTCTCTCCAGAACAGACAGCTCACATAAATAAGGTGTTTGCCCAGGGAAGCATGCTTGAACCGTAATTGGATATAAGCCCGAAAAGGAATTAAAATAAATTGCAAGGCAATAAAGGACATTTTCTTTTAAATAATTTTATCATCTCAAAACACATGGCACCACTAATATTTTAAGCAGTTATCGTTTGATGTGAGAAATTAGCGCGCTCATAAAGTATATGTAATTTGCATCAATTCTAAAATACACAAAACAAAACTATTGGCTTCTCATTTCACTTTGATTACTCTAGCACTGGAATCAACATAATATGGGGAGCTCTTCAGGTCTGAGATACGAAACTATCGTTAGGAATGTCTCTACATCACTTTCGTCCATTGTTCGCCATTTTCTACAGATCGAACCGAATAGCTCTTCTCTGCCTCGTTGTCACCGAGATTGCTATTTGCTTTCTTTGATATAAAACGATTTAAAGCCACTCGGCTATCTGGCGACTACTAGGTACTTGCTAAATAATCGGATGATCCAGAAAAGCAGACCCTCGATACAATTTGATTTATTACATTGCCGACTTAATCGGACGAATATTAGATATCCAAGAAATATAATTATTCACAAGTAGATTGCGGGGGGGGGGGGGGGGGGGGGGGATGATGGAACCTAGTAAGAATGCTTGTCGAAATATTGTTTAATGTACTAAGGCGGATATCAGTACAAACACGTCGCTATAGTACATCAATAAATATTACTTCTAATCATCCAGAAGACTGACAAATAAGAAAAGGTTAGTCTTCAATGTCTTCCGGTTTTTATATAATTTTTCATAAAGAAAAGTTTAGTATGTGTGTTCATACTCAGATATAAATTAAACTATTAACAGAAGAAATAGTAATAATAAAATATAGTTCATTAGTACCACTGCCATGTATATTTTTCAAATTAACCTAAATTATTTCCAATTTTATGAAAGTTTTCAATACTTCTGGATTCAAAAAGAGAATAACACTAAATAGTATTGGTTCTTGCAACAAATGACAGTGTGTGGCCATGTTGGGTTTTTCTTTCTTTAATGGTAAACAGTTTTAAAGGGACATTCCTGACTTTGCGTCATTATAAGATGTTTCCAACTTATAAAATATTTCTACGATTAAACTTACATATTAAATATATTTTCTTGTTTAGAATATCAGTGTCTGTATATTCAGTGTGTTTCTGGTCGTCTTAATATTTGTAAGAAACCCAAACTGGATTTTGTTTTCAAATGAGTTCGTACGTACGAAAAAAAAGCAATATTTTAGAAAATAAAATTTAACCTAGTACAAATATTAGAACGATCAAAAACAAGTTTAATATACAGCTACTAATATTTTATGCAAAAACAAAATATAATTACAATCGTTAAATAGTCTGTTAGTCGATAACATCTTAAAAGATACAGCAAACTCTGGAATGTCCCTTTAATATTTGTTAAATATATAAATGAGAAAGCATGTTTTTATTTGTACCAAAGGCAATTTTAAGGATAAACTTTAATTATTTGAAAAGCTGTTCTTTAATAATGATACCTTAAATGATGTGGACCTTTTAAAGGTTTAAACGTCCACGAATTTAAAGGAGCATTAGGTGTTAGATGTTTATGAGGATGTTTTTTCTTCTTTTGTAATCTAAACAACTGTTTGGATAATACTAAAGTAGTAGTGTTGTGACCATAAGAAGGATAAATGTAATCCCTTTTAAAGATCTTTTGTTGGAATTTTTTTTAACATCAACCGAAGACTGAAAATTCTTAATGTATGAATACCTATACTAAACTTGTTTATGAAAATATATTATATCAGAACACATATACGTACATATGAAAACTAAACTTTAATTTTTAAATTATAATAAAATAATAAGAAATATTATTTTAACTGCATTTATGTTTGTTATCTGATTCGGACCAAAATCCCCCCCCCCCCCCCCCAAAAAAAAAAACAAAAAACAAATAATAATAATAATAATAATAATAATAATAAAAATGTTACGAATAAAAATTGCGGGAGATTAGAAAATTATCTTTCTAAAATATTGTGAAGAGTTGGTATAGTAAAGACGCATGTTTTCTGAATACACGTGATCCGATTTGCCCACCCATCTTGAATCATCGCTGATCTGTTTTGGTGTGTCTCAACCTGGTTTCTGCACCGATTATTCAAAGTACTATTACATATAGTAAGACTCAACCACACAACTATCGACATTACTATTTCATTTTCGAATTAGCGTAATCGCTAGTTGTTTGTGTTTTGACAAGAGTTAAATACTTCACGACACCCTTATCTCGGTGTTGTTATACCTGTATCTACGATCACGCCCCCTGGTGGCCAGCCCTTTACCACACTAGATCCAATGACGTCGCTGTCGTGTTGGTACAGCCAATCAAAAAGCCAAGAGATTAAAGAAGTACATCGGAGTCAGTTTGGCCACTGAAATATTTGGGCTTAAACGGTGAAGTGCATGATAAACGAAACCTGTCCAGCGTTAATTATGCGGAATAGGTATGTTTGACTCAGTGTTTCTATGTTTTGCCATAACTAACAGACCATAGTCATTTAGTGGAGTAAATTTGCGATGTTAAGCGTATGTCGGCGTTGAGCTTGTTTTTCAAACATTCTGTGTAATAGCTTTGTGTGGCCGTCGCGGAGTTAACCCTTCAAGTCTCTCGAACATGCAGAACTCACACTATGACCAGACCGTGTACCAGGCAGGGCTGTACGGAGCGTCGTCCGGATACGATGCTGGGACCATAAAACTCCACCATGGTCACTACGCCGACGCTGACACGTGCTACAGCAACTACAGTGGTAACAACAGTGCTAATTTTATATCCAGAGAGCCGCCATCGTACGCAGACTCGACCTTGTTCCATCACGGCTTTCCTTCCAATGCTAGCCATTCCTACTACAAGATACCTTCTCGTCCGACGGACTTGCCTGAATACGGAACACAACGTGAACCAGAACAAATTGCATTCAGGGTTGATCCTTCTATAGAGGGACCCGAAGAGTACAGGCCGAGATATCCGAGTAATGATGCTAAAGCGATCTCTGAAATTGATGCAGGTTCGGTTAAAATTGAAGGCTTGAAGCTGGAACACGAATCAGATGGATTTGGAACAGATCTGTCCTCGTCTGTCCTGACAGAACCGTTAAGCGAAACTGCTGCCAATGAAGACCCCTTGTCGCAGATGCAGGAAGGCGATCTTGGCCAAGCCAAAGAGAAGTTTAACGATGATGCCGAATCCCAAACACAAGACAAGGATGATGCTTTGAAAACTAGTCCAGACGTCAAACCGACTCTCTCGTATATAGCCCTTATAGGTAAAGCTATTCTAGAATCATCCCAGAAAAGACTGAACCTTGGTTCCATATACAACTGGATAGAAACTAATTACCCCTACTACCTGAACAGGGGTCAAGGTTGGCGTAACAGTGTCCGCCACAACTTGTCCCTAAATGACTGTTTCATCAAAGCCGGACGTTGCGAGGACGGCAAGGGAAACTACTGGGCCATACATCCGGCCAACATTCAGGACTTCATGAGGGGGGATTTCCGTCAGCGACGCCGGTCACGACGGAGGGGCAGAAAGAAGGACGGAGATTTTGGAATGTATCCAATGACCAACGGGTACCTCGGCAGTGCCGCTGGGTCTGCCCTGAACCCTGGAATGACTTTCAACCCCCCTCCCACCGTCTACAGCTCCATCTACTCCCCCTACACCGAGGCGGAGAGGCGGGCGTATAGGCTGGATGAGGCATTGCTGAGGCAGAGCATCGGCAACCCGTTCATGAAGTGGTGCCACAACGGTGGCTGCAGCAGCGCGCCAACGGGGACGTCGTGCAACTCGAACGTGTACGGTGGCGCCTCCTGCCAGTGGCAGGGTTATAGCGATAACTCTTCGCAGCCCGTCTATCAGCTGAATTCTTCGTTCTCAAGGTAAGGAATGCTTTTATCAAGACAATAGATAGTGTCAGATGCCTGAAGCCATGTCATCTGGTATCAGAGTATCTCGGTCGTCTAGACCTGTAGAAACCGTCCTACATCCTTATACAATTCAACAATGAAGACAAAAAAATTTATTTTGCACTATGGGTTTTGGGGCGGTTTTTTTTTTTTTTAATCCTGTCTTTGACTTTAAAATTTCATTTTGGATGAATAATAAAACATTCGGATATATCAAATTCGATTAATTGCAGTATACGTTTTAAAAGTAAGTTGAGTTTCCTGTTTTATACGAAATACCCTGTCTTTTATGCTGCGAATATAATTCGACATTTATATTAAAAACGTCCTTTAAATTATTTTCCAAAATAACAAGATACAACTAGATAAGACGGAACTGAATAACATACGTTAAAGGGACTATCCTTTGTTTGCACCCATTGTAAAATGTTTCCGACTAACAAGAGTATTTTAGGCAAGTAAAATTACGTATTCAATATATTTTCGTGTTTACAATACCAGTGTCTGTATATTCAATGTATTTGTTGGTCGGTGTGTGTGTGTGTGTGTGTGTGTGTGTGTCTGTCTGTCGGTGTGTGTGTGTGTGTGTGTGTGTGTGTGTGTGTGTGTGTCTGTCGGTGTGTGTGGGTGTGGGTGGGTGTGTGTACGAAATTATTAGGAGGTAAAATGCGACTTGGACTACTATAAACATTAGGACAACAACAAACACCATATTTATACATACTGATATTCTAAACAAGGAAATGTATTTAATATTTTAGTTTCGTCATCAAAAATGAAACAAACAGACTTTTTTAAAAGATGTCTTTATAATTATTATAGTCTTAGCTTTTCTATTATAGTACCATAACCACAAATGTTCTGACAGTTATCTTATATACATCTCAATTCGAAAGCCTATAAATGACTATCATTCTCGCATTGCAATGAATGTAGACTTGATTCAAAAAGTTTGTTTTGTTTAACGGCACCACTAGAGCACATTGATTTATTAATTATCGGCTATTGGATGTCAAATATTTGGTAATTTTGACATATAGTCTAAGAAAGGAAACCTGCTACATTTTTCCATTAGTAGCAAGGAATCTTTTATATGTGCCATCCCATAGACAGGATAGCACATACCACGGCCTTTGATATACCAGTTGTCGGGATACTGGCAAGAGGGAAAATAGCCCAATGGGACCACAGACGGGGATCGGTAGACTTGATTCAAACCCAGAATTAGGACATCCTGCTAATACACAAACTGAATATACATGTATTTCCAAAAATATCGATGGATATTGTTAGTGGTCAAGGCTACATGTCCACACCTGGCTCTAATTAAAATGTATGGCATTAATGTACTAATATATCTGAGGTTGTTTTTTTTCTCAAAAATATTAAAAAGAAAAAGTAACAATAACAGTTATTTATTATTATTATTATTATTATTATTATTATTCATTATTTATTTATTTGTTGTTGTTGTTGTTGTTTACATATATTGTAATAAGCAAAATAATTAATACCTAAAAAGCTAGTCTAGACACTCAATAATAATACAATTTAAATCATTATTTTGTGATGGAAATTTTATATTTTATGTACGTGTAATCATACATGTCATGTAACTGTTAATTAGATATATATATATATATATATATATTCCACACACTCGAACAAGTAATATTTCATCTAGGTGTAACTCTTAATATTGTTAAAAGATCAAAGATTTTACTTTTTGTGCATATCACTGGCAGGTTATATTTACATTTTGCATGTAGACAAAAACTCCTTACTAATATAAATATAATATTAGTAAATTGTATGGGGGTGGGGTATATAATCGATTTTTACTGTTTATAGATTTTGTTTATCAAAAGCAGAAGATAAAAATGCGTTTTAATATGCATCGTCATAGTTTTTGTAAATTGAGAAATATCAACTCTTTTGTCTATTTGGTATGTCGGGTAGACGCTAAAACAAATAGTTTGCGTACAAACGTTGTATACGTAGGTAGGTGTGTGTTTTTAAAATGACCGTAAAGAAATTTAAAAAAAAAAAATCATTTACATTTAAAATTAACAGTTATTTTCTAACATACTTTGTACCATGTATGCTACGAGAAAGAAAAACCTTCTGAAGTTAAAATCGACAACGTTTCTGCTACGATTATGGTGTATTGAGAATTTTGCTACGATTATGGTGTATTGGGAATTTTGCTACGATTATGGTGTATTGAGAATTTTGCTACGATTATGGTGTATTGGGAATTTTGCTACGATTATGGTGTATTGAGAATTTTGCTACGATTATGGTGTATTGAGAATTTTGCTACGATTATGGTGTATTGAGAATTTTGTCTAAATATTATTCTTTAAAGGTAGTACTAAACCAAATAATTTCCGGCTGGGTCAAAGTTCGAGGTGCACCCAACTTTTGATAGAGAAGTGAACACCACAAGTCCTGTGATTGGTTATAAATGTGAGTGTGTTGGTTGTAAAAAATAATAGTTTCATCTGGGTAAAACAAAATGTGCAATTTTATTTCATCTAGTACCAATGTGTCAAGTAGCCTTGTGCTTGAAACATGTATGGGGTACCTGTAAAAAAAAAGTACTCGAATTTTGTGCGAAACTAGCGTAGTCATAGACGCTACCCGTTATCTCAGAAACGAGCAGCTTGACCCCCATTTCTTTCTGATTCACTTTAAGTGTAAGGGGTGGTAGTATTTATATCCGTGGCGTTCATGTCGGTTGATACGTTGCAGGTAGGAGTTTTAGCCACATATGTTACTATTGTCGTCTATGGGATTTGATTTGATAGTATACACCCTAAAGGCGCAGACCCTAGTTTCAAGCCGTAAAAATGGACAATAAGTTTGGTTAAGTTACAAACCTGTAACATATTTGTATAACGTTACAAAAGAGTGAAACTATAGTCTGTGACGTTGAAACGGTACAATTTGGTTCAACATAGACTAAAACTTGACTCCATAACTGTTATTTCTCAGACGCACGTGCGTTTTTAAAAATATGAAAAATACATTTTGTGGTATTAGAAACACCATGATGACCAGAAACACTTTGGATGTACGGAAATGGATAATCTAAAAATATAAGTAATGTTTGATTTCAGTGATCATAAATGGCTCTAATAGTGAAAACTATGCTGCAGTGTTTAAACACTGGGGTCTGTCCTTTCAACATTTATTATTGAATAAATATTGCGCGTATTTAAAATAATTTTTATAAACATTTAAAATTAGCATAATAATTTTCTAGCATGCTTTGTACTATGTATGCTATCACAAAGAAAAACCTGAAATTAAACTCGACAAAGGTTCTGCTATGGGGTATATGGTATTCAGAATTTTGTTTAAACTGTTCTAGAAGCACTGTTGCTTAAATATGTGCCGTCTGTAATATTATTTATTTATTTTTATTATTGCATACATTTTGCTTGTATTTGTGTTATATTCTTTGAAGATTATTATTTCATATAAAGCAGTTTGGTTTAGATTGTAATTTTAAAGATACTGTGCTGCTATGAGGGGTCTGCCGTTGTAACGATTATTTTCGACTATTATATAATTTTTATACCGCCTAAAATTATATGCTAAATTAAAACAATTTCTTCTTTACAGTATATGCTTGGTTGTTTCTGTTCATTGTAATGATAAGTTTGTAGTAGTTGAACCTGGACTGTACCTCCCAATAAGTTCGTATGTACCTAAAATCATTATGTAATAAAGTTATAGCTGTTAAAGAATCACAACGATTAGAAACACTCCTAATACACAGCCAGTGATAGTCTAAAGAACAAAACCGGCTTCGGTTGTGCAGTGGTTAAGCCATCGGACTACAGGCTGGTAGGTACAGGGTTCGCAGTCCGGTACTGGCTCCAGCCCATATCGAGTTCTTAAGGGCTCAATGGGTAGGTGTACGGTCATTTCACCATCTTCTCTTTCACTAATAACTAACCAATTAATAACTAACCCACTATCCTGGACAGACAGCCCAGATAGCTGAGGTGTGTGTTCCAGGACAGCGTCCTTAAACCTGAAATGAATATAAGCATTAAAATAAGTTGAAATGAATAAAGAACAAAATGTATTTAATAGGAAATTGTAGTCATTGTAAAGGCTTGACAATGACACCAAACTCTTTAACAAAGGTTCTGTGGATAGGGATTAAAGGTATAATTATTTTAATTTGTAGGACATACGTTGGTGAACATTTGATAATTCCAACAATTCAAATACTTCGTAAACTGACATAATTTTATATTCTAAGTTGTTGTATAATCACAAGTTGTTCGACTAGTATACACCAACTATATTGTATAACCGATGGTCAATTATAAATTGTTTACCACTTTCCAACACTAGTTACAACTACATATTTTATATGTTAAAGTTTGGTACCATTTTATACTAACTATTCTATAACTGTGATATTTTGTAAAACCTCAGCTGAACGTTATCACCTAGATTTCTTTTAAAATACATGTATTCGTTTTAATTAAACTTACAGAGTTAAGAATCTTACTTTCCTGCTTTGTGTATTGGCTAGATACGATGTCTGTTTGCATGTTTGTCTGTATGTCTGTATGCATGTCTGTATGCATGTCTGTCTGTATGTCTGTGTGTATGTATGTATGTATGTATGTATGTGTGCATGTATGTATGTATATACCTATGTGTGTGTATGTGTGTGTGTGTGTGTGTGTGTGTGTGTATATATATATATATATATATATATATATATATATATATATATATATATATATATATATATACACATGTATACATATATACATATACATATACATATACATATACATATACATATATATATATATAGTATAGTATAGTATAGTATAGTATAGTATAGTATAGTATAGTATACTTAAAGCTGATTTATTTTAAATTGTGAATATTTAATCGGTGATTACTAATCTTTTTAACCCTGTTCTTGAATAGAAGTTTGAAATTGCATCTTAATAATGATTTCCATTTCAAATCTGTAAATTTCAAAGAAAACATTCAATTTATATATAATTATTGCAAAAATTGTAGTAGTAGTAGTAGTAGCAGCAGCAGCAGCAGCAGCAGCAGCAGAAGTAGTAGTAGTAGTAGTAGTAGTAGTAGTAGTAGTAGTAGTAGTAGTAGTAGTTTATTTCCTTTAAGCCGTGTGGCTCATATGCATACAATTATATACATTATAAAACGTATATAAACAATCATCAACATATAGCTACTATTGCTTTCACTTTGATTAACGTGAGGTTATGAGGAAGGGCTATTAAATAAAGAGACGACAAAATTTGCAACGGCTTTTGTTTTGGGTGGGTTGCCAAAATTAATGGTAAATGCGTCTATATAGATGTTGGACGCAAATTTCAAAAGGTTCTCCAAATTTAAAAGACACCATATTGACTATATTTTATGTCGGTGAAATCTTTCGAAGCAATTGCTTAAAGTTATTTTTGAATCTAATGTAAAGAGCCGTGTAGTAATCTTTGAAGCAAGATAGCTTGAATAAAGTTTAACATACCAGTTGGATTATGAATTTAATTAAAAACTGGTGTAATATTTAGAATCTAATGTAAAAAGCCATGCAGTAAACATCGAAGCCGCATAGTGTCAATAACGTTTATAACCCTCTATTCAACATACCAGTTGGATTATGAATGTAATTAAAAACGTGTAATATTTAGAATCTAATGTAAAAAGCCATGCAGTAAACATCGAAGCCGCATAGTGTCAATAAGGTTTATAACCCTCTATTCAACATACCAGTTTGATTATGAATGTAATTAAAAATTGGTATATCAAAAGTTGAAAAATATTTTAAGTTACGTATAAAGAATGATTAGTGAGGCAAGCTACCCCTTCCTTTGACCACCTATTAACCCATTTCTGCCCATAGTCTGCAGCTCAAATATAATCATTACTATTTGTGAAAAGCATTACGACAGTTCAGTTTTAAATAAAAGTGGCCTTGAAAGCAGTTCGATCATGGTGTGTATTTGAATTACATCAGACATTGCACAAACGGAGAATGGCAACGTATGTATGTTGCCACAAAGGCGACACTACACTGCGTTTCCCCGGGAGTTAGTCATTTCGACAAACTCTTCACATAGTTTTGGCGAGTGGATAGCGCCCCCTCTCAGAGTGTTTTAGTCGTCTGCCGAACACGAATCTCCTCCGCGGGGTATCGCTGTTGGCTGTGATAGTCTACAACTGTCTGTGTTCACCTTTAACAATTATCATAAAACATTTCTTGAATATTTTAAAGATATGAGTGATAATATATATTTGAACGCAATGGCTTTTAGATAGTTTTGTTGTTGCTGATTTGTTTTGAGTTGTTATTGTTGATTACTTTTTAAAAAAATGGATTAGCCACAAGTTATACAACTTCCTAGGCCATCTCCGTTAATACATATACCTCACGACAGTAATATATTTATGCAATTTAAATATGAACAGAAATGAATATTATCGAAAGAGAGAAACAAAGAAGAAAGGAAAACGAAAAGAAGCAATAAAAGTTGTCTATGCGTTCGATAATCATTGTTTGGCTATTGCTGCTGCTGAGTGTAAGCTAAAATGGATTATTACTAGAAAACGAAATGTATCATGTATCACGAATAAATACATGTAGTGTATCCCATTAAAATGTACTTCTACTCCTTTTTCCTTCTCTCTATCCCACCTCCACCCCCACCCCCACCTTCTTTTTTGGTCTTCTCTTTTTGTTCTTCTTATAGCCTTCTTCTTGTTTTTCTCCCCTCTCTCTATGCTTCTCTTCCGTTTATTCTTTTTCTTCTTTCCCTCCTCCCACTCCTTCCTGGAACGTTCTTTGGTCGTGTTTCACATTTAGAGTCATTTTGATGAAATTAGTTAACTTCATGTTACGTTTCTACTGATACCGTGCCAGACAAGTGTCTCGTGTCAGCGTGTGTGTCCAACAACTCTTTCTTGCTGATATATATATTATTCGTCACGAGTATTTTTTAATATGGAAAATATCAACGGAGTCTATGTTAATCGGTATTTGTCGAGGCTCTACCGAGACAAATACCAGTTAACTAGACAAAGTTGATATTTTACATATTAAAAAAACACGAGTAGCGAATTGTATTCAACTTTTAGTAAATCACAGTACTAAAGTCGCCGCCATCGGTAAAATGACGTCATGACGACTAGCACAAATTAGTTTGACGTCATGCATTTTAAATAAATCTTTGAAAACGTTACGCTCAGGATACACAGGTCTTTTTGGATTGTAAGCAAATTACCCATCCACAGCAACACATTACCTAGAGGCCTTGCAAAATTTGCATACCATTATTAACTGGGTTAATACACTAAATTACCACATGGGTTTATAACATGGATATCATGGGTGAGTTATAGGATAACTAAAATATATTAATAACTGTTGTATTATGTTTAACTTATCGAAGTCAATATTGTATTGATACTAATTTCTTACGACTGATACACAGCAGAGTTATTACACGTATTGTACTAGTGGTAAGGCAGATAATAGACATATGTTATGTTTGTGACGGAGTTCAATGCCAGAGCAATGAATAATATTTGTCATGTGCATTAATAGGAGACAAACAAAATAGACGCGAAGTATACCTGGTGGCTGTTCTCAAAACGCTGAAAACTACAAATAGAAATACATGTTATTATTACCACTATGAATATCATCATCATCATCATCATCATCATCATCATCAACAACATCAACATCAACATCATCGTCAATATCAATATCGTCATCATAATAATAATAATAATTATTATTATTATTATTATTATTATTATTATTATGTCATTGTGTTACTCATTCAGTTTTTTAAAAATAAATTATTAATCTTCACTTTGCTAAAAGTACACCTGAAAAAAACCCCGGTGGATTTTACATCATTTTAGAACATTATCTTCCTTTTGTATATGCTACTTTAAAACATTGGCTATATCCATTAGCTTTTTGGTAATAGATGTCTTCGGAAGAGATATCTAAGAATCAAAGAATTTAAAACATAAACAATGTGATATCTAAATCAATGATTTACAATTTACTGTTATTCTGAGGCTTATAGGTTAAGATCATCAATAGAATCACAAACGTAGTTCCGGCTCACTGGAAATAAAATGATTTATTTTTCTGTACACACACACACGTGCGCGCGCACAGTAACAACTGAATATAAAATATTTATAAAGCTCAGACATGTCTTTCCTCAACCATTTTTATAAACAGAAAAATAATAGAAACATACTGTTCTACAATTGTTTTTTTACAATAACTATTAATTTTGTTAAATAGGGATAAATATATTTGCACATGCATTATAATATACTTTAGCGGAAGTGTTTGTTAAGGATTTGTTGATCAACTATTAAATAATAAGTACATTGGTAAATACTATTAATAGTAGTTGTAATACAATTATATCTTTTCAAGTACCCGATATTGAAATCGGCTTACCAAACATGACAGCTTTTAACTGAATTAACTACTTTTGAAAATTAATGTATATTCTTCAAAACATTTATTGTGCCTGTTTTGCCTTTATTGTGGGACAATTGTTTTCTTACTTTCCTTTTAAATATATTTTAGAAAAAAAAGAAGATTTGTACTACTGCGGATTAAAACGAATATGTAACATTTATAAATAGTGGAATAACTAGTGGCACAAGTGGCAGATTCCCCACCAAACACATGCCCTATTTGTCTAGCGAGAGAAGATAAAGCACCTTTTCTCGAATTATTGTTGTTGTTATTATTATTATTATTATTATTATTATTATTATTATTGCTCCATCCTTGTTATTTTAGGCTAGATGCGACTCGGAATGCAGGACATATATTAAAATTTATATAAAAAAATAATAAGTAGAACATAGTAATATAATAATTAAGAAACAAAATAACAGTTAATTAAATGAAAACCGTTGGTCAACTGTTAAAACATGTTCTCCATCTATAAATGATGTATGAACCTGTATATAACTTTTAAATAATGTATAAAATAATGTTGTGCATGTGTAGGGCAGAAGTCAAGATGTACTTTGACTAATTGCGATAGAATATGTTTATTTAAGAATATTTCATTTCAATACATTGCCTCAAATACAATAATTGCCTACAGTATTTTCAAACATCACAAAAACATTCCTATGAAATTGGTGTAGACATTTAAAAAAAACGGGAAACGAAGCAAATCCAGTATTCATTATACAAATCAGTAGTGTTTTGTTCAGTGTGAGGTGGGTTGATTTTTGTGAGGTTTTGGGGGTACTAATTTCCATACTGCTCAAGAAAACAAATATAGTTATTAAAAAAAATAGATAATTTATTATTATTATGGTTCAGTATTTTTTATTCACATCTTCAAACATATTATACATAGTAAAATATAAACATTACTTCTTTTTTTTTAAACCAACACAGTTATTAATAATAAAAATATGTATTTTATTAGAAGTAATCGACTGAAATATTCAAGTTGTTAATAAAAATAAGTATATAAATTGTAATTTACTTGATTTGTTTTTCATTCTATAAATATTCAAAGATTGGTAACATCAATGATTGGTCTAGTAATAGAATACCAAAAACAAGTATATTTTCAATGCTGCATTTCAGATTTGCGTAATCTAGGAAGCATTACCAAACAGTTTTAATATACTGGCAATCAACAAATAGATAGTTTCTTTAGTATGTCAGTAAACTGTACATAATTTAGTCTTAATTACATGTAGTTTGATTTATTGATTTATGTCAGTTTACTATTTGTTTAATATATTTTAAGTAGTTAATCTTAAAGTCAAAAGACTGTAGTTTTGCGTCATTGGTTATTCGAGAAGGAAATTTATTTATATATCTAGGTTTTGTTGACTTTTTATTATCATTTACTTGGGTTTTTGTTTATTTTATCAATGAAAAGTGTATAAAATACCTTTATTAGGTTCTCGTATTTTCAAAAAGATTTACATTTTAAATGGGTATATGGTCTAATTATTAAAAGTATTATTTTTAGTATGTTTTTTATTGATTTGGTACTGAAACAAATAATCCATAATACTGGAAATAATTGACATGCTGTTGATGTAGCCTATAACATCTTGATGAGAAAAAGGTTATGTCGATTATCTACCACCATACCAGGTGCATTAAACTAAAGAGGCTGAAATGTCGATTATCTACCACCATACCAGGTGCATTAAACTAAAGAGGCTGAAATGTCGATTATCTACCACCATACCAGGTGCATTAAACTAAAGAGGCTGAAATGTCGATTATCTACCACCATACCAGGTGCATTAAAGAGGCTGAAACACAATGCCATGTGGGATTGCGGTGGTGTTTTGTTGAACGTCAACCCAGCATAAATATAGATCCTGTCAACATTTATGAAATTTGGATGTATTTTTCCGGTAGCAGTCTATGGTGTATGTATAAAAATTTATTTTTGTCTCCTCCAAATCACCTATGAGGAGGCTCTTCCTGGAAGATGATTAAAAAAAGAATTGACGAGGCTTTTTTTGTTAGCAATGATATTTTAATGCACACAAAATACATGATATGAGGTATTTTTAGACCACATTTTTCATAATCCTTTATAAGTACGTTCCCCTTAACTCTTTTTTTCCATTTCGTACGAAATTAAACAGTTTGGATTATAATTCTTAGTGCCTTTTTTCTAAGTTGCAGAATATTTCGTGCTTTCATCTTCTTCTTTCTATTTTCCTCTAGCCCAAATAATCATGCATATAACTTTTGGTTTTCCTCTTTGTTCATAGTTTTATAGAGTTTATTTAATTATGTTTTTAAATTCGTTTTACTATTTTCTGTTTTCATTAATGACGAAAAAGAGATGGTTTTACCTCAAATCATTAATTTAATAGTTTGCTAAATAAGCTCTCCCTCTCTTTGATAAAGCTTGTCAGTGTCTTTTATGCATGTTTTGATACGTTTGATATACTTATTATTCTGTATTCTGCAATATACGATTGTTAAATTTCAAGGTTCTTCTACGTGTTAAATAAATTTAAAGCACATTTTTACTAGCGAATGATCTAATTTATAGTTTATATGTATGTTAACATTTGTTAAGAATCATTGAGGATAGAAAAAATAAGAAAGTAATCCATTAGGTCTTGTATATTATTTAATCTTCTCCGAGTCATTCGTGATGAAATTCTCTTAAAACGTCAACTACGTGTAATACTTCTGAAGTTTATTAATGCAGCTTGTTCATGCGAATTATGATTTTGTTTTATTTAAGTGCAGTGTGTACTATGTACATGTACCTATAATGTATCATATTTCATATTGATGTCTAGATATTTTCATAGCTGTCGTACCAATATATATATATATATATATATATATATATATATATATATATATATATATATATATATATATATATATATATATATATATATACATATATATTTGTGTATATGTGTGTTATGGCAATATCATATACATGTATTAGGAATAAAAAATAATACATTATTTTTCTTCCTAATATATATTGACGATACACAAACGCACGAGGGTAATAACCACTTTATCATATAAGCTCAAACTTAATACAACGTGTTTTTGTAAACTTTAATTCCAGTCAGCCATTACTCGATATTCAAATGACGTAAGAATATATACTTAAATTTCCGTTACATTCATTACAATATAAACATCATCCCATTGGTCCGTCGTAGAAAGGGAGTTTGTTTATTTCTCGATCAATGTAAACATTACGTCATCACACAGTTTGTGGATGATTTTTTTTTCATACCGCGATGAACGTAAAGGAAATAACAGACAATCCTTAAATAAATAAATAAATAAATTCAATACAAAAAACATTAAATTAAAAAATTCAATAAAAACATGTATTTCTAATTGTCATTGCCTATGAACATTTTTTTCAACATGTTGAGCATTAGATTTGTGTTTAAATATTTAAATAATTATATGACTGTGGTACGCGAGATAAAGCATGTAATTATTTACTATAATAATTAATGCAATATGAGCAAGAAATTACAAATTAATATTTACAAAGAGAAGATAGAAAAAACCCGACTGTGAGCGTGTATAGTTAATTACTGCATTATAAGTACTCGATATTCTGCATTTAAAATCGAAATAGAAGTCATGACTATGGGTGTCTTTGCTACAAATAAACATTGTTTGCTTCGTGTGTTTAACGGTCTCCGTTTCTAAACAGGTAGTCAAAATGTGTTAAATATGTTTTTCAGATAGAGCCTTTTAATACATAATAATGTCTCTTAAGCATATATAGTTTTAAATAATCTATATATAATTAATATAATTCAGTTTAAAAATATATATATTTAAATACATAACTTCCACATGCATGATACATTTTAATTAATCTATAAATTAATTAGTAAAATATAAATGTGTTTCAAAGAAGTATCATTTAATTTATATTTTATATTCATTTTCATTTTTTTTTTTGACAACTGTGTACTCAATTACTAGTTGCCGAATTATGTCTGAATCTTTTAAATTTGTTATTAAAGTTCAACAGTTTTAAACTATATTTTCTTACTTTGTTTTGAATAATGTTCCATTTCTTGTATTAAAGGCAAACTGCCGGGAGGCTATCCATGGCAGACTATCAACTGAAGTGGATAATTTATCACACTGTTTTAACCCTTTTTAATAACCGTTGATTTGTATCAATATCATACCACCAGGTGGCGTGTTTGTTTTTGCAGAAACTACTCAGCCCCGACCCTTGTGCAGCCCACAATCTAGCAGACGACATCCGTGTCCTGAAATCGATCCCTTTGATTTCGTCGAGTCCAAAGAGGGAGTTGATTCTACTTGAGGAGAGTTCCATTTCGACTCGACGGTTACGTGCTTGTGTTGAGTCTACGTGGCGCGCGACTGTCAGAGCAGACGACAGTTGGTTTGGCAGAAAACGTTCGTGGTCAACAGATCTCATACACTGTCATTAAGACTCCAAAGGTCTTAACGTTAAGTAAAACTACATGCTACCTATCAAATTAAAGTTGAAGCATGCTGTTATGGGCATATAATTCTGTAACTTGGGTTGTACTGACATCAGTCACCAACATGTTGACAGATTGTAATATATTCTACTGACATATCAGAGTCGACAGCATTTGACATATTGCAATACAAGTACTAACATCAGTTAATAAAATTTCACAAACTGTAATATGAAATTGATATGTCAAATTCAACGTTTTGACTTTATTCTACAGCTTATTTTCAGAATGCATTGATTCTCTGAAATTTAAAAGGATAAAATTTTAAAATATGTTGAGAGAATGTTGCTGGTATAATAAACTTTACCAAGGTGACATCAATGCCACAGGTAGGTTGCTAACACTAACGGGGACCTTCCACTTCATTTTAACTTGATTTTCATACGTAATGTATATTCCAGCTCGCTGTCCTAGGCGTACACACCATCTACCTGAGTTGTTTGTCCAAATGTTTTGTTTTGTCTAACAGCACCATTAGAGAACATTGATTAATTAATGATCGGCTATTGGATATCATACATTTGGTAATTATGACTCGTAGTCATCAGAGGACACCCACTCCATTAGCAGCAAGGGATCTTTTATACGCACATTCTCCACTTACAGGAAAGCTACATACTACGGCCTTTGCCATAGGTGTTTGTCTTTGACAGACGTTATTGATTAGTTACTTGTGAGAGAGATGTCAGTATCTCGTTCCTACACCTCCTCGCTGTGGGTACCGGGACTCTGTGGGTACTCTTTATCTACCAGCCGTGTGTCTAGTGACTTGACCACTACAACACCGAGGCCATTAATAAAAGACGTCTTCTTCACCAAAGATTCTAGCCGGCTTCAGACAGAAATGGCTGGGTCCAGAGAGGCGCTCTGTCGATTTTTTCTGAATATTTGTTTGGAGACGCATCAGCAAATATTTCACCTACTTTGAAACACTAAGTATTGCAAATTCTGATTTGATATATTTATATTTTGTTTAAAATATTTAAAAATGCAGAAACTGCCAATTCATGACTGGTTATCCTTCTGTCCTCTACCCATATCCTTCACTTATAAATATATTTTAGATTCATTTCTCTTAAATGCGAACATATTATGTTAATATGAAAATATTAATATTTTGTTAAAGGTTTTTTTTTAACGTGCTGTTTAAGTCCACACATCTATGTATATATGTATGTAGTTTACAAGCTATACTGATGGAAAGAAATAAGGGAACACATGGTATTTGAAACCAAATTTAATTCACGACTAGAGTTGTTTTGCCTGTATAAAATATGTAATGTGGCACTGAATGTCAGTACTATGGGACTGATTGCCAGTAACCGGTAAACGTCCTGATACAATGAATGAATGAACAAATATTTAACGACACCCCAGCACAAAAATAGAGATCGGTTATTGGGTGTCAAACGAAGGTAAGTACATCAATATGATTAGTTCCATTCAAAATAAAAATTGTTTAATTATGTAAAACACAGTGTAAAGAGCTGTGGGAAACTTACAATAGCATACAATACAAATATCAAGGTCAGTATATTTTAAAACTTTGTATAGAAATTTAAAAAAATTAAAAACTTCAAAATTAATTTTGGGTGAAATTTAAATGATTTCGAAATATTTCTATTGCCAAATATATTGTTTCTCGTCAGCTTCATATGATTACATTCATTAAAAACGTACTGTCCATGTACACTGAGTGTTCACACTGAGGAGGAGGGTCCTTCTTTAATATAAATGAATGCGTCAAATGTGTGTGGCCGACGCGAGCACGACTCAAGACTATTTCAATCTTCCTTCCTGTACTCATAGGACTGGCTTGACAAAATGACGTTCTGATGCTGTGGATGGTGGTTTTGGATGAAGCCCGTTTTTGCTATTGCTATTTATGTGTTCCCTTACTTGTTTCCATCAGAATATTTTAACATGAATATTATTTATTATACAATGTACACATTTGCGCTATGCACATATCTGGTCGTAATTTATAATTATATCAGGATGTAAAACATGAATTTGTCTGTGTAATATGTACATAAAGGACAAAATAAAAACAAGTGGATGTATTTTCCATTCTAAGATTCCGTTTTTGTTTTTGTAATTTTTATATTGGTATTTAGTTTTTAATATTTTATACGTTATTGATGATTTGTTACGTAACAAGTATTTCGTTATAATACGTCTTAAAGGGGCTGTGTTAAAAATGCATTATGACAACAAAAAAATGTCGGTGGGCCCATTAGGCTATATCTCGTTCCAGCCAGAGCACCACGACTTGTATATCAAAGGCCGTGGTATGTGCTATCTTGTCTGTGGGATGGTGCATATAAAAGATCTCTTGCTACTAACAGGAAAATGTAGCAAGTTTCTTCTCTAAGACTATATGTCAAAATTACCTAATGTTTAACCTCCCATAACCCATGATTAATAAATCTAAAGTATTTACTAATATTTGTTTTCAAATCTCAATATTGTACCATGAATAACATACCCATAAAATGTACAACCAAACAATTATTTAACTTACAAGCTTAATACAAATGATTTTATTGGGAAGTCTTTAAAGGGTGGCCGATAGGTTAAGCGCGTGACACCATACAATGTATGTACATGATTTCTACCAATATTATTGGAGTACTGCTGTTTTGAAAACATACGACGAGGACGTTTTTGGTTACTTTCTGTTTCTTCTCTGAATTGTTGAGAAAGCTACTATCTACTCCTAGTGACAGCACATTGCAGTTCGGAGTTAATTATAGAAAGATTATGTGTAGACGTAGTATATTTGCAGTTAATTATTACAAATAAACGTATAACTAGCAAAATATGTTTTATTACATATGTATATGAAATCGGAGATTTACAAAGCTGAAATAGCAAAAAGGATGACTTTTTAGCCTGTTTTGCTCTTACGTCATTTGCGCAATATAATTATGAATGTGTTATTTGAACAGTTTGTGTCTTTGTAGTACAACTAAGAGTATAACTATCATGTTTATTTCATGAAGGTTATGACATAAGTGAGCCCAGAGCTTTCAGCACATTATTAATACAACGTTTGGTGCAATACTTTATTTTGATGAAACCAATGGACTTGGAGTATAAGCTGTATGCATACTGAGTTCCTTTGAAGTCAGCCTTGTACCATTACAGTTGTGTCGTTTAGGTAACCTATATAAAGAAGGTGAATAATATGGTATTTACCACACGTTTAGCTACGAGACGAGCTAGGTGTTTTGATGGGTTAACAATGCTGGAGAAACGCTGGACAAAATGTATTGAACTCAAGATCGACTATGTAGAAAATGATAGAATAAAAGATTTGGCGCGAGCTGCGTTTCATTGTCAGGCCGGAAACGTTTGGGACACCCCTCGTAGATGTATGTTTTGACTGGCAAGTACTCGCTGGTCTTCATTCTCATCTCCTACTTGATGAACTTGGTCAACTGAGACCAACCATTTTGACCACCTACTTGTATCTCACTAGCGTAGGAAGCGAGGGGGGGGGAGCAGCAGCGATGGTTTTTATACATGTATTTATATGTGTGTGTGTGTGTGTATATATATATATATATATATATATATATATATATGTGTGTGTGTGTGTGTGTGTGTGTGTGTATATATATATATATGTGTGTGTGTGTGTGTGTGTGTGTGCGTGCGTACGTGCGTGCGCGCCCCACCTTTCGGCGTTTCCCTGCGTCCGTGTATCTTGACATGTGTAAAAACAAAAACGGTAAAAACCATGTTGGAGCTGTCCGGATCCAATATTTGTGTCGTTCCAGCCAGTGCACAACGACTGGTATATCAAAGGCCGTGGTATGTACTACCCTGTCTGTGGGATGGTGCATATAAAAGATCCATTGCTGCTAATCGAAAAGAGTAGCCCATGAAGTCGCGACAGCGGGTTTCCTCTCTCAATATCTGTGTGGTCCTTAACCATATGTCTGACGCCATATAACCGTAAATAAAATGTGTTGAGTGCGTCGTTAAATAAAACATTTCCTTCTTCTTCTTCCAATCTTTGTGTGTATGTACATAGTTCTTATTCCACTACGGGTCTCCAATCATGAACAGTGTAATGCTGGAGGAGGATAAAAAAGAAAAACTCCACCAAACCCAGCTGGGCGTTTTTACTGGAATGCGAACCAAGTACCTGCAAACCGCAAAGTGGCAGCCCTGAGTTTGATGTCAGTGTTAAGATGCTGCTGACTACAAACACTAGAATGACCAGAAATACATTGAATATATATATATACACTGATATTTTAAACAAAAGATATATTTTGTCGTTACAAGATTCAATTAGTCAGAAACATCATCCATTGGACAGTCTCCTTAAAGCTAATGCCCCTATCAGAGAAAACCCTCTACATTTTTTTTTATTAGCAATCAAGGGATCTTTTATGTGTACTTTTCCACAGATAGGAGAGCACATACCATGGCCTTTGACCAGTTGTGGTGCACTGGTTGAAATGAAAAAAACACCTCACTCAGCTGAATGAATCCAGCAAGGTCGTTCGATCGTGCGACGTAAACAGCTCAGGCGAGCACACAACCGATTGACCTAAATCCCGCCCCATAAATAAATGTGTTCCTGTGGTGTCGTTAAACAAAACAAACTTTAACAAACACAAAGACAACAAGAAACAACAAATAATTGGCAGTTGACAAGACATTGTATGTAACGTAATTTAAATGTAAAATATTAACGACAAACCCGTTTTCCTTGGTCAAAACCGTATCTTTAAGAAAGAAATGAAAAGCAATTTTGGTAAAGTTGTGATGGACATTATGTATCAGGTACCTCGTCTACAGGAGGACTGTCATTGTCCCGGTGATCCTTTACAGGGCGTTACATCATTCGCGCACTGCCTATAGGAGGACTGCCATTCCCGTGACTGTTGGCATGCACTCATAAATCAGTTGAAACGTTGATAATATCAACTGTTCGCGAAAAGTGAGCAAGAGCTGTAATAACCAAAACCATTTTGCACTGGCTAATACCTAGTGCAAGAAGGATGAAATCTCCAGTAAAGAATCTCCTCTTAGGAGAGGCTGTGCTTCTACACGCTAGATAGAGATTCATGGAATCAACCACAAATACCCATTCGTCTTTGCATTGTGCAGAGATACGGCTTTCATGATGGATAAAGGTTTTGTCGTCCAGATTCTTAAGTCCGATGATTTAAAAGGACATTCCTGAGCTTGATGCAATTTTTAAGATGTTATTGACTAAGAGATACTTTTTAACGATTGTAATTACATATCAAATATATGTTTCTACATAAAATATTAGTGGCTGTATATTAAACGTGTTTCAGATCGTTTTAATATTTGTACCAGGTTAAATTTCATTTTATTTCCTAAAAAAAAAAAAAATCATACGTACGAAATTATTTGAAGACAAAATCCAGTTTGGGCTTCTTATAAATATTAAGGCGATCAAAAACACATTGAATATACAGACACTGATATTCTAAACAAGAAAATATATTTAATATATAAGTTTAATCGTAGAAGGATTTTATTAGTCGGAAACATCTTACAATGCAGCAAACTCGGTAATGTCCCTTTAACTACTAGACTACCGTAGCCGGCCATTGCCAGATGAAAAAATGCAGCTATATACAGGGATACTATGTAGTGTACGACCGTCCTCAGTTGTGTCGTGATTAAGCCATCGGACATAAAACTGGTAGGTACTGGGTTCGCAGCCCAATACCGTCTCCACCCAGAGCGAGTTTTAACGACTCATTTGGGTAGGTGTAAGGCCACTGCGCCGACTTCTCTCTCACTAACCACTAACCCACCATCCTGGACAGGCAGCCCAGATAGCTGAGGTGTGTGTCCAGGACAGCGTGCTTGAACCTGAATTGGATATAAGCACGAAAGTAAGATGAAATGAATTAATGTAGTGTACGTACGAAGCTAGTGGAGATGCTTGACATGACAAGTATGCATGGATTTTAATTTGATATAAACACACGACATCGGTGTTATAAAACATCATTAGTATTTTAAATAAATTAAGCCAATATTAACTTTTCAGTTGAATGGTTATCTAAAAGTAATAAAAATATAAATAGAATATTTAAATTTCAGATATTTTAGAAATAATGAAAAAAATATTAACAGGAACAAAGTAACATGAAATACATTAGTTATAAAAGTAAATAATACTAATAGCAATAGGAAACTTAATTTTAAAAATACAAGTATACAAATGATCTTCAAAGGAAAATTAAATAATTAAAATATTACACATATTGAAATATAACACGTTTTAAAAACAGAAATATTATTAGTAAAATTGTTTGGTTAATTATAAAAATCGATATGAAACCAAAACAATTGTTTACAAAATCTATTATTCTCTTGTAGTTTTATTTTGATTGTTTTTGTTAATAATGATTAATTTTGTATTTAAATTGATGTCGGTTATACGTGTATGAAAATAATTGTCTAAAAACAGATGGCGATACTAGAATGCTGTAATTTATATTAATACTTTTTATTTCACTTTTTAAGATAATATTTTTATCTTTGGTATTTTTTCGTTTAATTACGTTTTAAAAGTAATTGTATATTTTAAATGCTACACAAAAATATGATAAGGGAAAAATTATTTATGTTTATAGTACTAGTATATAATTAATACGGGGATGTAAATTTCGTAGCATAACTCAATTTTACATTTAAATTTTAAATAGACACTAACTTATTGTCGTCTGTTGGGTAATATTATGCTGAATTGTATTGGGATTCAAATTAAAAGAAATATAATTTAGGATACCTATACATACACACTCACCTCGTATATGCACAAACAAACACACACACGCACACGTTTTGTAATGTTTGCATACAAATAATAATGATTGAAACAGTGATGTTATTGCCTTATTGCTTTTGTTTAATAATTAACTATATATAAAACTAATGAATTAATATAATGAAATTGAAAGCAATAAACATGATGTATCAAAAAAGCTGTAATATTTAAAAAAATTAATTGTTCATGTTTATTCATTGTCTTAAGTTTTACAACTCATCAGCATACGTAATAAATACAGTACAGTATAATGGCGGGGAGTGATTTTCACATCATATGCTAAATGACTAAAAACACAATACAAATATAACTATATATTCTAAAACTAGATTAAATCAAGCTGGGTTCTTTTTAAAGTATTTGCCCGAATTAAATATTTTCCAGTTAGTAGTTGGATTAGTTTAAAACACTAGGTCGTCTGTAATAGTACACTTTAATAAATGTTAGTTTTAGATCATATATCGGTGACATTGCACTATAAAATGGATTCATCTTCGAACTATACATAGCCTTTGTGGGGGGTTTAACATCTTTATATCTACCAAAGTCTATATTTAACTTGTGAGCACATATTCTGATCTTTGCCAATTGTTTTAAATAAAGTATTGCTATAGGTTTTTTTTCAAATAGGTTTGTAACTTAAATTCGTTTAATAAATATTGATAAAGACTTCCTTTTGATGTTGTTTTTATTCTGCTATTGTATTCCCGTATGAATACATCCTGTAATCTTTCTTTTAATATGGTAAAAATATAATTATTTAACTTTTCTAAATTCCATATATATAAACCAATCCTACCGAGTTCCTGTCTGATATTCGTTAACCAGCTGTCTGTCTTTATATTGCTGCATTTTCACAATACAATTATTTGTGTTACATAACTTAATCCAAAATTTATAAATTCTTAATTTCCTTACTATTTTCATTGGAGAGCGCCCTAGTTTACTATATATAAAATCGTATCTTTTCAAAGTATTTTTTTATAGAATATTTAGCTTGATAAAATCCCCATATTTCACAATCAGAATTTAAAACACTATTTACCTATGTATTGAATATAGATAACATTGTTTCAATATTGATATAATTCGTAATGCAAATACCTAATAATGCAAAAAAAGTGCTTTTCGACCTTGTTCTGCAATTATTTTCTGTGTGCAGTTAAAATAATAAACCAAGATAATTAAACTCATTAACAACTTCTAACTGATTTCCTTTGTAAAACCATACTTCATTATTTTGTATTTTTCCTCCGTTTTGAAAAATAACAATCTTTATTTTATCCGAAATAAAAGATGTGTTATCCGTATATAATTGGTAAATATATTCCTCGTTAAAAGGAATTAAACATATTGTAAAAAACAAAACACAAATTGAAAAATATATTATTTCGAAATTGTCAGTATAAAGAATTTAATTTTTTAAATAGCTTATCTCACAATGTTGGAAAATTACAGCTAATGGGCGCAAACGCAGGTTGATAAATACTTTTAGATTTTCATTTCTATTCTCTTATGGATCTTTGTTCGTCTTCAAATTCCTATTCTATCTTTTGATAATTTCCACAATTTTACATCAAAATAGTTATTAAAAGATCACTCAGAAACTTGGTTATAGGTGTACATTATAAGTGTATGTGTTTTAAAATATGTAAAATTGAATACACAATAAACACTCAGATTGAATATACAAATTAATTTTCTTCCAGTGATTTGCCATTATTCGATGTAAATATATCTTTGAGTGCTTCATTTCTAAATTGTCTACCTATTTACGGACGAGAGTGCAGCCTTAAAACTAAAGACAATTACAATTTTAGTTAGATATTCAGTATGTTTACTATCATTTATTCAATTTTATGTACTTTACGTGTCTTGTTTTTATAACAACTGTATTTACGGTAATGATTTAAGGTTTCACAACTTTAACATTACATTATGATTCTCTGAGGCAATAATGATATATCTATATATATATATATATATATATATATATATATATATATCATTTTCAATATAAAGCAATGCAACTCAAAGCGTGTGGTTTCAAAATGGCATTCTCAACCTATTGCATTCGTAAATAACTTACAGAAGTTGGTGTATCGTCAGTTTGATGCGTTACAAAATAATAAACAAGAAACAACAAGAGAAACATTCAATTAAGATTATATATATTTCAATAATTTTATATTATATTTCCTTTCTTATTTTTATTTAACAAAACGACTTTTGTAGATGAAAATAAATGTCTATGGCATCCGTTGATTTCCATTTAAACTTAAAGTAAAAATAATGTGTGTTTAAGTATTGTTATCTTTATTTTAGAATATGTAAAGAGCTTGGATATTATTTTATAACCTCGATTTTAAAAATTTATTTCATAATATCAAGTAAGTTTCATAACGTGTCTTATTCTGTTGTTATTGTTGTAATAATAATAATAATAATAATAATAATAATAATAATAATAATAATAATAATAACAGTATATTGATAACATTTGTTTTTTGTTGGTCTTTTTGATTGAAAAGAAATTATAAAATACTATACAATACACACACATATAATGCAATTTTTGCAAATTGTATTTTAAACAATTAAATACAACATATTACTGGTTCAGATTTAGTCAGTCCATGGTTTCAGTCATGATATAATCTTCCGCCATGTTGATTAATGAGCCAAAGTTTTCGTGTCACGATCCGGTAATGTTTCAATTTGGCGTCTACCGAAAGGCTATAATGCACCAAGGTGCAAACAACTCCATCATCACTAAATTTACAAGTATATATATTGACAGAGAACTAGCACTGCCTACATGGGAGATAAGTGGACAAACAGTCAGGGAAAGTAAGCGACCTTCTGATCCTTTCCCATGGTGCCACAAAAGTGAAGGAAAGAAAAACAAAAACAAAAGTGAAGGAAAGGAACGAACAAACGGCAGCTTGTTTGAATCGTCATTAAATTATTATAATATGGTTTATGTTTTGTTGCTTTTCTGTATTACTTCGAAATACATATTTTAATACAATCAAAAGTTTTCAAATTTAATCAAATGTTCTCTCCATCTGTCATTCTCTGTCTATTTTTGTATGTATATCTGTCTGTCTGTGTGTGTCTCTCCCTCCCTCCCTCTACTCTCTGTGTCTCTGTGTGTGTCTCTCTCTCTCTCTCTCTCTCTCTCTCTCTCTCTCTCTCTCTCTCTCTCTCTCTCTATATATATATATATATATATATATATATATATATATATATATATATATATATATATATATATATATATATATATACCAAGTCGAAAAAATCTTCGTATCTCCAAAATGCAAGGGCCATAATTCTGTGAAAAAAATGGGTAAATTGTCACGAAAATCAAACTTGATCTGTAATCAAACATGGCAAGGTTATTCACAAATGTTCAAAAAAAAGGTCCAAAAACTAATTTTCATGAAAGTAATCTGTAACAGTACATTGTAAAGATATACCCAAAATTTCAGCTCAATATCTCAAGACATTGTGAAAAAAAAATCCGAAAAACTAAATGTGGGACAGACGGACGGACGGACAGACAGCCAAACAGAAAGACGGAGGTGAAACCTATAGTCCCCTCCGTTTGGACCGGTAGGGGACTAATAAACATATTTAATAACGTTTGTTAACCGATTTCTTATTACAAAACGCAAGCATGTCATCATCATTTCATCATTCCAATAAAACACACCGGCCTCGGTGGCGTCGTGGTTAGGCCATCGGTCTACAGGCTGGTAGGTACTGGGTTCGGATCCCAGTCGAGGCATGGGATTTTTAATCCAGATACCGACTCCAAACCCTGAGTGAGTGCTCCGCAAGGCTCATTGGGTAGGTGTAAAACACTTGCACCGACCAGTGATCCATAACTGGTTCAACAAAGGCCATGGTTTGTGCTATCCTGCCTGTGGGAAGCGCAAATAAAAGATCCCTTGCTGCCTGTCGTAAAAGAGTAGCCTATGTGGCGACAGCGGGTTACCTCTTAAAAACAGTGTCAGAATGACCATATGTTTGATGTCCAATAGCTGATGATAAGATAAAAAAATCAATGTGCTCTAGTGGCGTCGTTAAATAAAACAATTTTTTTTTACTTTCCAATAAAACATTAACCCTTAACTATTATCCCACGGTCAAACGTGTTTAATTCTTCATCTCCAACCATTACTGGGGGCGGGACGTAGCCCAGTGGTAAAGCGTTCGCTTAATGTGCTGTCGGTCTGGGCTGTTTCTCGTTCCAGCCAGTGCTCCACAACTGGTGTAACAAAGGCCGTGGTATGTACTACCCTGCCTGTGGGATGGTGCATATAAAAGATCCTTTGCTGCTAATCGAAAAGAGTAGCCCATGAAGTGGCGACAGCGGGTTTCCTCTCTCAACATCTGTGTGGTCCTTAATCGTATGTCTGACGCCATATAACCGTAAATAAAATGTGTTGAGTGCGTCGTTAAATAAAACATTTCCTTCCTTCCAACCATTACAGTAAATTCTCAGATTATCACCAAAATATCGACCATTCTGATTGGTTGTATTTTTTAAAATATGAAATCCTCTTGCCGCGCTGACAAAGAGACTCACGCGGTTTACTCAGGTGAAAACTTCAGGACAAACTTACGAATTGTTGTGGAGTCTCGTGCTAAAGAAGATATATTGAATACACAGAGGCTGAATCTTGACACGGCGTCGTATAATTAGGAGGATCACACTTCCGAAATGATAGCTTGTTTGTCTCTGCTGGGCGCTACGACGTGAGTGTGATCGAGCTCTGAGATTGTACATGGGGCATTTCAAAGAAAGTACTGTTGATAGAGGTTCAAAGAAAACGATCAACTTGGTACTCAAGATCGTACGTGGTGGGGGTTGCCACGAGTGTTACCCCCAAAACGCACACAAACATACATATACGTTCATGCACATTCACACACATACGTACACACAAGCAGATCGGCACATACTGGCACATATAGACATACAGACATACAGACAAACACACGCACAAAGACACATACATAATACACATACACATGCACACACATATTACATACAGAAAGACACACACGTGCATCAGGGGCGTAGCGTGATCTAGACCGGGGGGGGGGGGGGTCGAATATGAACCAAGTGGACCTTTTTCTGTTTTTGCACCATATGTATAAACCTGTATGTTTTAGTACTGAAAGCGGACCATTTGCTTCAGCGGGGGGGGGGGGGGGGGGGGGGGTCGTCCGAACCTACGCCCCTGTGTATACATACATTCACACACATATATACAAACACACAAAATAGAGATAGAATTACGCATACACAAACACACATGCATACGAACCAACGATGTTTATCGACATGCTATAAGAGGAACGGACGAAGTGACGGACAGAGAGCCAGGGGAGAGAGACAGATAAAGAAAAGAGCGATACATAAACACAGTAGGGGTGGGAGAGAAAAAAATGACAGAGAGAAACATACATAGTTTCCTGTAACGCAACTTACAACTATGTTACAAAGAACGGTGAACGAAGATACAGATACATAACTACTTTCCAAGGATCTGGACAATTCGTAAAGACATATTATGTGATATACTGGATATCTTCATTGACAACATACATGTCATCTTTGGGGATATGACATATAGACAGGACACAGAAATCCCCAATAGCACCAACTATTATCCACTACTCACCGTTTTGCTTCTTTATGCATATGAATCAGAAGTTCTGACTAATCTGATTAAATCAAAACTAAGGAATCTGGCTAAAACGTACATTCCGCTATATTGATGATTTTATATAATTCAGTAATAGCAGGATTACAGATTACCTTCCATTGATTTACCTACAAGAGTTAGAAATAAAATAAATAACTGAAGTATTAAATCGCTTTCATACCTCGATCTATGCATAGAGATTCAAAGCGAAACTAGTTTTAGACTAAGCTATATATGACAAAAGGGATGAGTTTAATTTTCCAATTGTCAATTTTTCATTTTTGTCGAGCAATATACCTTCAGCTCCAACGTTTGGTGCCTATATAACACAATTTCTAATATACCTTAGAGTATGCTCATTGTATGCATATTTCAAACAACGCCACATCATTCTGGCATAGATGTTGTTCCATCACGTTTATGACATCCAGTTTTAATGTAGAGAGTTGGAGGTTATCTACTAAATACGATGCATCACTGACCAAAATGATGGCTGATGTTATTCCATATTTTGAACTTGTGCATATTGGATCATCTCTTTGTTGAAACTGTTTCACATTTATTTCTTATCGTTCATAGATGAAGCAACGGACACGTGACGATGCCATCGGTGGGACAGGATATGCTCATCTTTCGCGAACACCTGATATCATCACTGTTTTCACAGTGATTCACGAGTGGATGTCCGCAGCTGTAATTATTTCAATGAGCTCTATCTTGTGCTAGTTTTCATTTAGTAAACTATTCTGTGAGTGGCAGTCCTCTTTGTAGCGGCCAAAAGGATGTATTGACCAATAAGAGATCTCATCGGGAGTGGCTGTCCTCCTATAGACGAGGCACTAGATAGATATTCATAGACACACTATTTCGCCGTATGCCCATTCGTCTTGGTCACGAATAACCATTTTGTCGTTCAACTTCAGTGAATTGCATTATAGGTAGTTTTCTTTAGTCATGAAAATTACAAAGGAGATAGATGGAGTTTACTTACTAAAATGGTTTAATATAATTAGGTATTAATATAAATCAGAAACGAAATGATTCCAAGATAACATAAAAACTCAAAACTAAAACATCTATAAACGGGAATGAAGAAAAGACTGAAGTGTACGGAGATTTAAGACGTAAGACGTAAGTCATCGTTTTGTTTGCTACACGGTTCTAGCAGAGTACCACTTGGAGATATATATTACATCAGCCGCCACTGGTTCTATTCCACTTCAACTGTACAAACCTCCAAACACTTTACTTGTGACTCATAAGAGTGCTCTAAGTCCTGATATGTACCTCTAAAACCTTCACGGTTTGGAGTTCGTGAGTTAAACTGTTTGCAGTTTTCCAAACTCTGGTTTTATTTTCAGATAGTACCTTCTTTAGTGTTTGTGATTATATAATAACAGAAATAACAGTTTACGTTATATGTCATTAAATCTGTACTTTGTGTTAGTTATTATTAAACAACAATTAGCTTACCCATGTTTTAACGAGATACCATATCAAACTGCTAAACATACAACTGAATACTAGTACATGCAAACATAAACTATATTATTATAGAAATGAATATACACAAATTGACATACATACAAGCAATATATAACATAGCATATAAACTACTCATTGTAGTGACTATACTCAACTCAATATGCACAGTTCAACTCCGCATACGGAAATATATACGTGCATAACCTGTAATATCCCAGAAGTATGTAAAGAAAAGGAAAGTATGCTACCGAAAGTTAATTTACCGAAAATAACAAAACATGCCAGGATTACACAAAATGAAAAAAACAAACATTAATAAACATAACTGTTGGAAACAGAAGGATCATGCGGCACTGCCCACCCACCCCCACCCCACACCCCACCAACCACTCTGAAGATTATGTATTGGCCTGACCACTTGTAGTTGAAAGGCGAATTAATATAGCTCTCTCTCTCTCTCTCTCTCTCTCTCTCTCTCTCTCTCTCTCTCTCTCTCTCTCTCTCTCTCTCTCTCTCTCCCAGTCGCTGGCATCTTCCGACGTCTACGCTTAAACAAAGATATATTAGTTATATGTATTTATTAAGTTAAATTAATTACATTTTCTCATTAGCAGACAGGGATTTATTATGTGGATAGGTCTCCACATACCACGGTCTTTGTTATATCAGTCGTAATGCGCTGGTTAGGACGAAAGACAAAACAATCAGATCACTTGGGTGTTTCGATCCTATGATGCAAACATCTCGGGTAAGCGCTCTACCGACTGAATTTGATCCCACACCCTTACTATAGACTAAGTATAGTTGTGAAACGAAAATATTTAGATGTACATTTGTACATCTATATCAATATTATTTTAAGTATTTTAATTATCTTTTTTTTAAACACTCAGGTTAGAATATTTGTACCTTCACTTGTTTTCATATCAGCAGCTCTACTTATTATTGAAACACTCCGGTTAGAATATTTGTACCTTCACTTGTTTTCATATCAGCAGCTTTACTTATTATTGAAACACTCCGGTTAGAATATTTGTACCTTCACTTGTTTTCATATCAGCAGCTCTACTTATTATTGAAACACTCCGGTTAGAATATTTGTACCTTCACTTGTTTTCATATCAGCAGCTCTACTTATTATTGAAACACTCCGGTTAGAATATTTGTACCTTCACTTGTTTTCATATCAGCAGCTCTACTTATTATTGAAACACTCCGGTTAGAATATTTGTACCTTCACTTGTTTTCATATCAGCAGCTCTACTTATTATTGAAACACTCCGGTTAGAATATTTGTACCTTCACTTGTTTTCATATCAGCAGCTCTACTTATTATTGAAACACTCCGGTTAGAATATTTGTACCTTCACTTGTTTTCATATCAGCAGCTCTACTTATTATTGAAACACTCCGGTTAGAATATTTGTACCTTCACTTGTTTTCATATCAGCAGCTCTACTTATTATTGAAACACTCGGGTTAGAATATTTGTACCTTCACTTGTTTTCATATCAGCAGCTCTACTTATTATTGAAACACTCCGGTTAGAATATTTGTACCTTCACTTGTTTTCATATCAGCAGCTCTACTTATTATTGAAACACTCCGGTTAGAATATTTGTACCTTCACTTGTTTTCATATCAGCAGCTCTACTTATTATTGAAACACTCCGGTTAGAATATTTGTACCTTCACTTGTTTTCATATCAGCAGCTCTACTTATTATTGAAACACTCCGGTTAGAATATTTGTACCTTCACTTGTTTTCATATCAGCAGCTCTACTTATTATTGAAACACTCGGGTTAGAATATTTGTACCTTCACTTGTTTTCATATCAGCAGCTCTACTTATTATTGAAACACTCCGGTTAGAATATTTGTACCTTCACTTGTTTTCATATCAGCAGCTCTACTTATTATTGAAACACTCCGGTTAGAATATTTGTACCTTCACTTGTTTTCATATCAGCAGCTCTACTTATTATTGAAACACTCGGGTTAGAATATTTGTACCTTCACTTGTTTTCATATCAGCAGCTTTACTTATTATTGAAACACTCGGTTAGAATATTTGTACCTTCACTTGTTTTCATATCAGCAGCTCTACTTATTATTGAAACACTCGGGTTAGAATATTTGTACCTTCACTTGTTTTCATATCAGCAGCTCTACTTATTATTGAAACACTCGGGTTAGAATATTTGTACCTTCACTTGTTTTCATATCAGCAGCTTTACTTATTATTGAAACACTCCGGTTAGAATATTTGTACCTTCACTTGTTTTCATATCAGCAGCTCTACTTATTATTGAAACACTCCGGTTAGAATATTTGTACCTTCACTTGTTTTCATATCAGCAGCTCTACTTATTATTGAAACACTCCGGTTAGAATATTTGTACCTTCACTTGTTTTCATATCAGCAGCTCTACTTATTATTGAAACACTCGGGTTAGAATATTTGTACCTTCACTTGTTTTCATATCAGCAGCTCTACTTATTATTGAAACACTCGGGTTAGAATATTTGTACCTTCACTTGTTTTCATATCAGCAGCTCTACTTATTATTGAAACACTCCGGTTAGAATATTTGTACCTTCACTTGTTTTCATATCAGCAGCTCTACTTATTATTGAAACACTCGGGTTAGAATATTTGTACCTTCACTTGTTTTCATATCAGCAGCTCTACTTATTATTGAAACACTCCGGTTAGAATATTTGTACCTTCACTTGTTTTCATATCAGCAGCTCTACTTATTATTGAAACACTCCGGTTAGAATATTTGTACCTTCACTTGTTTTCATATCAGCAGCTCTACTTATTATTGAAACACTCGGGTTAGAATATTTGTACCTTCACTTGTTTTCATATCAGCAGCTCTACTTATTATTGAAACACTCCGGTTAGAATATTTGTACCTTCACTTGTTTTCATATCAGCAGCTCTACTTATTATTTGATATGAGGGGCGGTATTTAGCTCAATCGGTTCAGTGCTCGGTTCAGTGCTCGCTAGATGTGCTTGTGTCGCAGGATCGAACCACCTCGGTGGATTCATTCAACTGATTCGGTTTTTCTCGTTCCAACCAAGCACCACAACTGGAAAAAGGCCGTGGTATGTGTTTTTCTGTCTGTGGGAAAGTGCATATACTAGTAAAAGATGCCTTGCAGCATCAGAAAAACAAATGTAGCGGGTTTCCTCTGATGACTATGTGTCAACATTACCAAATGTATGACTGCCAAAAGCCGATGATTAATAAATCAATGTGATCTAGTGGTGACGTTAAATAAAACAAAATTTAGCTTGTTTTCATATCACAGATTAACTCAATATTTAATACGATATTCAGAATTGCGTTTTTCATTACCATAAATTTATTACGATTGCTGAAATAGATTACTAAACTTTCTCATTTCGAAATAATTAAATTGGAATTGGTTCGCTTGCAGGCACTTCGAAAATGCTTGTTACCGAACAATATACAATATTTATTGATATATTATAATTCAATTGGCATGCGTTTGAAAGAAAATGTTTTGATGAATTAATTGCTAATTTTATTTTCAAACATTTATTAAAAGATAAATAAGTGAATAAATAAATATTTCTTAAAACGCAAAACCTGAATATATATATATATATATATATATATATATATATAAGTAACAGGAGATTTTCAATACAAAATGAAATGTGTGACTGTCATGTCGATAAATGGTGTTTGGGGATCCATACACGAAAATCTGAATATTGTCAGTTACGTACGTAACTGACCACATTGGGCATTGACAGTGGTACAGCGTCGTTTATGCACTGAATGTGACCGGTGTGGTGGTGGTAGCCTCATGGTGTAGGCAGGAATTCATGACATCGGACAAAACAAACTCATTTTCATCATTAATGGGAATCTGAATGCTCAGCATTATAGTGACGAAATCATCACACCAGTTGTCATTTCGTTCATGCAGCAGCATCCAGGCGTTTTATTGCAATAGGACACTGCACGGCAGCATTCAGTCAGACTAATGACTGGACTTCTTCAGAGGGCCAATATTGAGGCTTTAAATTGGCTTGCAAAATCGAATTTACTTGTTCCCTATTGTGTAGGTATAGGATTTGGTAGGTTGTAGGGTTCGAGAGAGCCACGCGCTTATTCACATCCACAACTTTAAACATGCTTTATCTCGTTAATGGATCTCTATCACTATTCTAGAGATCCACCGTCTCAGAAGCATGAGACGACTTTGTACCACTGTCAACATACAATGCCCAAGGTACTCAGACATGTTACTGACAATTTTCAGATGTTCGTGTATGGACACCCAAACACCATTTAACGACGTGATAGTCACACATTTCATTTTGTATTGAAAATCTCCTGCTACTTATATTGAAAAATGATGCATGAATTAAATCCAGTGTCTGGTTTTAATTTATACGTAACGAGTCTTCTTTTATTTAAACACATTTACAAAATTGCTAAACTTTTTGGCTAAGTATATATATAAGGCTAGCTTTGGGTGAGCAAAACATTTCGCCAAATCATCTTAAAATAAATATATATATATATATATATATATATATATATATATATATATATATATATATATATATATATATATATATATATACACAAACACATATATATAGAGGATTCGTCACGAGTATTTTTTAATATGGAAAATATCAACCGAGTCTATGTTAATCAGTATTTGTCGAGGCTTTGCCGAGACAAATACCGATTAACTGGACGAGGTTGATATTTTACATATTAAAAAACACGAGTAGCGAATTCTATTTATCCTATAACACTTCTAAAATAACATTCTAATTAATTTTTTAGTAAATCACAGTACTAAAGTCGCCGCCATCGATAATATGACGTCATCACGATTAGCACAGATAAGTTTGATGTCACGCATTTTAAATAAATCTTTGAAAACGTTACGCTCAGGTACACGGGTCTTGTTGGCTTGTAAGCAAATGACCCATCCACAGCAACAAATTACCTAGAGATCTTGCAGCTTTGCATACCATTATTAACCGGGTTAATAAAGTAAATTATCACATGGGTTTATCACATGGATATCATGGGTAAGTTATAGGATATATATATATTAAAAAGTCTTATTCCAACTCAATTTTAAAATGCACCCCCTTATTTCTTTAAATAAATCGTATTGATCTACTAGAATAATAAACTGGTTTTACTACTTCTAAACAGCTTCTTTAAATTTTATAAGAGCATTTCAGCAATATAGTTTTCTATCACTTCTGTATCAAAGACATTTTAAGTCTAGTTTGGTGTTTCATCAACAAACTCTGGCCGATTCCCACGTCTAATAATCCCAATAGCTCCTCCCTCTCTGATAAAAATAACACGGCTATTTGCGGACTTCCGCGGTTGCTAAAGTCTTCCACCATCTAATGACGTGTATGTCCGTTTATCTTCTAATTGTGAATTTAGCCAGGATAGCGAAGTTAGAACACAGAGACTTACGAATTAGAACTGAGGTCTCTCTAATTCATTAGCCTGTGTGTTTGTGTATAAGGTAACCTTACGTTTTCTGAATGGGTCTCAAAAATAAATCTAATTCAGGACGAAAATGTCTAATTGGGGTATGTTCCACAAATGAACATCCGCGAAGGTTGGGAGATATGAATTAAAGACCACAGATGTATGTTGGATTTGCAGGAATTATTTTAATGTCAGTTTTTCCGCATTAATGTTACGTTATATAATTAGATTTTATAAATATTTATAATGTCTGAAATAGCTCTAACAAACTAGTTTGCTTCAAATGGTTATTAATAGGGAACCATCAAGTTATAATTTGGAAAACAAGGAAACGTTCCAAAAATTAGTATACAGATGCTTCTGTAGTAGACATGCTTAATCAGATTCACTATGACACTGATTTAGCCTTATTTACACTTTATCTTTATCAGAATGGGGTAATACAGACAATCGTAAACAACCAATCGAGACCATTAGTTTGACACTGTGTGAGATAAGTTGGGATGAAGAAATCTTGCTGGCCCCACCCATGATAAAATGGCGGTCAAACACCGCACGCAATCAGTGCGATTGTGCGATAAAAAGTAGCTCATTGTTTGAAGAAAACTGTTAGTTAATCTAGTAATAGGATAGATTAACAACCCGATAGTCACGGATACCACGAGTTTTGACAACACACTGTGCTTAAGAGAACAGAAATGAAAGTAACTGTTAAAACTAGAACCTCAAATGTTTTGGCCATGCCAAATAATTTTCTTAGGTTTCTCGATTTTTATTTTTAGTCGAATAGATCGTGACTTTTGAACTGCGGGCTAGCATTTTAAAGAAACATTTAGACTAATTGAATTCCAGTGTCACTTTGGAATTTAACATTGGTTTGATCTGATCGTTTTTGAGTTCGACGCAACAAAGTATCCTGTAATCGATAAAACCATATGTTTATTTACTAACGTTTTCAGATAATATAAACTACTTTGGTGCATTGAAAGTAAGCGTGTAACACATATGGAGTCCAATCGAATAGCCTAAGTGTACGTTCGAATAAGATCATTTTTAATCATTCTTAATCGTGTCAAAACGTATGCGTTTTTCAAAATTTTCTCATGTGGTCTTGTGTTTCTTTGTGAGGTTTTTTTTTTAGCGTATGCATATATATTCTTTGTCGTCGCATCTGTTATATCGCTGTTGGTACCAAACACAAAATATGGTATCCAGTTAACCATCAGGGGTATCTTTATTTTACAATCATAATGGTTGTGGAAATGTTGCCACCTGGGTCTTTATATTGGTAAAGAAATGATGGTGATGCTTAAGCAAACAGCAAAGTCTACGAAGTTATTCGTCAATAAATTCCATTGTATTTAAATCTCTAACTGAAATTGGTAGATACAAAACGGATATTTAACTAGTGGTAGAAATAATGGACCACACAAATAGTAACAGCAAAGAGAGACTGCAACTAAAACTCACATCCACAGTGTTAACTTAACAGACATTGAGTGCCACATTGCTGAAATTCATTTGCACAATAGATTTTTATATGTTATCCATACATTTCCATACAAGGAATAAATTAAATCTGATCTACAATACCAGATGTTCCCTTATTTCTTTCTATAAGAATATTAACAAACGAATAATCAAATATAGAGGTTAATAGAGTTTTATAATTTCACACAAAATAGAACATTTTTGTTATTCCAAAGTAGTTTTTCGTTTCTTTTACATCAAGCCAAACTGAAATAATTGACAAAAAACACACACACTTAAACTGCGTCTTAAAACTGACTGAACATTTGTTTAACAAATTTTTATCATTTTAATGCAAATAGGATTTTTTTAAAAGTTGAAAAACTTTATAAAGAAAATTTCATTATACTGTCTCATAAACGTTTGTTTATTTTAATAAAATTACTAACTCTGTTAAATGATTATGACTGACATACACGTAGTATGGTTAATGCGTCTCCAGCATGGATTGATCTGCCATTGGCTAGGATTGTTTATTTGTTTTGGTTTTCACACAATTATTGGTCAAATGTCTGTAAGTGGAAACAAAATTGAAATAATTTTATGTTCGATTCGTTCGTCTGGGTGGAGTTTTGTTTGTTTTTGTTGTTTTTGTTGAGTTTTCCTATTTTTTCTTTCTTTTGTTTTGTTGATAGTACTGTAGTTGTCATTAGGTGGTTTTATTTTTGGGTAGGTTTCCTGTTTGTTGTTGATATTTTTAAACCTCAATTAAATTATTTTATTTATATGTCTCTTTACTAGATTAACTAATATGATTTATCTCAATCACAGTACCGCCCCATGTCACTTTGCTCCACCCTCACGACTTCACTCAGTGATAAGCGCCGCCTTCCTCAACTCGAGTCCGCTGGTCGACTTGTCGGTATTTTCTCACGGCGCGCGCGGGTTACGGAGGAATCTACTAGGAAGAGACCACGCCGGGACGAGATTGCTCGCCGAACAGTCGGCCTCTCCGAGCAGCTTGTCACGACGTCTCGGTCTGGATCAACTTTTATCTCCTACTCTCTCATCTGTCGACGACAACTAGTGAACTACAGTAGGCTAGGTCTACCGCAGGCAAACACTTCACTGGTTTTAGACGGCGTCAAAAAAAAAAAAAAATCGAAAATGAAAATGAAAATAGTCATGTTTCAACAATCTAGAAGTAGAAATGTAGTATTAATATGGGAACGATAATTATGTATTATAAAGAGGTGTGATATAAAACAAAATGTAGGTTTCATGGTTTATAAAAGGCATATAAACCATTGTTTATGTTTTGATCTAGATGAAAAGGGAAGTTTTCTCCTCCAGTAATGTAATAGTAGATGCCAAAAAATACTATTTACTGTAGTCCATGGATATTGCACCACAAAACTTATACAAATATTTTGAAGCGCCCGAACTATTTACGCCATGGTATCTCCGGTAATTTGAATTCTTAATGGCATTAAATGCAATTTGAACTCAATTTTGAGCATCTGCGAACAAAATTAGCCATTTTAGATAAAAATTTGAGTTACTTATGTTTTCGATCTTGGGCACTAAATTGAATACCATTTGTGAATGACGGGGTCAGTTTTCATCGTAAAAGGTATATCAGAAAGCTTCACTTTCAAAGATGGACTGTCAAGGACCATGCAGTCCCCTTCATCACATAACCTAATTAGTATACTGTTTAACCCAACATGAATGTTATTGTAGCAGTAAGATCGTTATGGTGACCACATCTGTAGCTTGGTTCAAAACAATCCATGAGATTATTTTATAAAGATATTTTTCAAGTCTAAGAAATCTTCAGTTGCGTTCATAGTTCTTCCGGCCTCGTAACGAGACATTCTTTGCATATCTAGATTGGTATTCCGAGGGTCGGGGTATGCGGAGATTCCGTCCACGATGTCCACAAATTCACTTACGATCGTCATGAGACAATTGTGATTGTGATTATTTTCGCTTATCTCGTGTAATCCCTTATAGCTGATAAAGAGACTACCTTCAGTCTTTGATGTTGTTTGTGGTGAGATAATACTAAGGAACTAATAGCAGTGGAATGTACATTACTAATCAAGCGGATAAATAAATAAAAAAAAACAAGAAAAATTAACAGAGTAAACGTTGTGAAAAGCCACATTTGTGATCATTTCTATCCCCCCCCCCCCCTCAAAAAAAGGAATTTTTTAAAAATAATTTCAACTCAATTTAATTTCGACTTAACCAATGTAATGATTGCACAACAGTGACAAAATAATGCTTTTCGTAGTTACTGGTGTAGCCGAGGAGCATCTACAGCTTCCTCTTCAATCCTAGGAAATCTGTAGGGCTACAACCAGCACTCACTCATCGGGTAATGCGCTGTATACCGTTATTTATGGATGGGCATTACTAATCAATTGTAATACATTGGAAACGTCATACATGGTTTTCTTGTCATTTTCTACAATGTACAAGTTTACTCACATATCCCTGTATTCAGTCAATGGAATACGCTAAAAACAATTCCAATAGGAATTGCTATTATTCAGAAAATGAGAAAGTGTACATTGTGCAGCTGCCAGCCTGGCAGTGGGAAACTATAGCGCATGTTTATTACGGATCTCCAACGGAAGTGGCGGTCCTCCCAAGGATGAGCACCTGATAGTGGAACACGGAAGCAATCACAACTTTGCCTAACCTTTCGACTCTGCCTTGTGCAGAGGTCAGATTTTGATCAGGAGGTAAATTTTTGTCGTTCAAATGTATGTCATCTGCTGCCATATCTGTAAATTGCGCTAGCACAGATGTGGTGTGTTTTGTCGCATTCAATTCAGTAGGTTTCTTTTTTCGACTGGCATTATAATCGCCAAACCCAGCCATATCCCCGGTGTTTAGTTTAGGCCTTAGTTATAATTCCTTCCCCCTCATTTGTTAACACGATCAACTTTGTGTCAATAACAGTGCTTATTTTATTGCCCTAACTCTTATCAAGAAAACATTTTAAATCTCCCCTTCTCAGATTAATAAGCGTTTCCGAAGTTGGAAATTGATCCAACATTTTCCCTTTCACTGAAAATCTTAATGGAACAATCCCGTCCATTTTAAGGGGGTTTGCATTTTGGTACCAAATCGAATTTCAACAGCTCTATAAGGATGTGTGAAGCCACTACACCTACCACTAACCCACAACCAATAGACCATCAACAGCTGTCCTGTAAAAACATCTATTCGTAGCACTAGCAGAGATTTAATTGTTAGATATAAGATACTATGAATGGACGTCCATTTTAACGTCTTGGCGGTGTGATCTTAAGTCATCGAGTTTTAGGCTGATAAGTGTTGGGTTCCCATTTCAGTTTCAGGAACTAGTTTACACGGTTTCATTTAAACTTATTTTCGTGCTTCTATCCAATTAAGGTTCAAGCACGCTGTCCTGGGCACACACCTCAGATATCTGGTCTGTCTGTCCAGGACAGTGGGTTAGTTGTTAACTGTTAGTGATTAGTGAGAGAGAAGAGGGTGTAGTGGTCTTACACCTACTCACTGAGTCGTTAAAACTCGCTCTGGGTGGGAGCCGGTACCAGCCTGTGATGGCTTAACCACGACGCCACCGAGGCTTTATGGGGTTTTGCAGCCTGACCACTATTATAACAACTTCTCGCTCACCAACGAAATGACAACCAATCTTAAAACATCATTAACTATAATCTGAACGACAAAAGCGTTATCAAAATCAAAACTGTATCTCTGCACAAGGTAGAGTCAAAGGATGTTTTGACAAGGTCCTGACTGCTAGTGCCATTAATCAGTCAAGTGCTTCGTCTTTAGTATCAGGTACACCGTCCCATCCTCCTACAGAAATATTTTTTATAAATAATTTCAGTTTGGTTTGAGGTAAGAAAAAATGTTGTGTTTTGAAAAAGAAGAAAAAAAAAAAACCCTCACTATTTTTGTACTTGTTGTAAATTCCATAGTATAAAAAAGGTGTTGCCTGTTAGGACTATAGTAGCTCAGAAGATCAAGGTTTGAAGAGCACCCCAAATGTTTATTCCAAAGTTAACGCTACCTGTCCTGCCATAGGTGATAAACGTCTGTTGTCATACGTGGTTTCATCTGACCAGTAAATTCCTGTAATTTTATTTGACAGCCTCTGTATACCAGCTACTATTGTGCTTGAAACAAGTGTGGGGTTCTACTACAACAGAATGACACTTTTTATGCGGAACTAGGGCAGTCAAAGTGTCTTCCCCGTGTTTGAAACTAGCGTATTAACTCCCTGTTTTCTAATTTACTTTAAGATTGAAGAGCGGTACTATTTAAATCCATGTTGTACATGTTGATTGAAGTGGTCTTGGTGGTGTAGTGGTATAAGCACAAAAATTATTATAAATGAATGGTAATGTAGCGATTTTAGCCACTTACGTTACTATTGTTCGTAATGCACTTTTATTTGATACATACATCTATATCTACAGGAGGACTGCCACTCTCAAGAAGACCATGGAACTCGTACAAGTGTAACAAGACAAAGGCCATACAGTATCCCATCTTTTTTATTTGCTGGGTTTAAACCTGAGGTACATTAATGATGACAGATGATACAATGAACTGATGCACCTGTGTGCAATACACTCAGCCAGTACCCATCGGCATGTTTGTCGGCGCTTTTGCCAGTCGGTTGTCGGTTGTACAAGTTTTACCATACTTTTACCATATATACGCAAAATCGTATATATACAACAGTTTTGCCACACATTCGGTTGTTTTGCCTTATATACTACAATTTACCACCAATTTGGCAATTCTGTCATATATGCGACAGCTTTGTCATATATACGATAATTTGGCCATGTATCCAGTTTGGTAATTTTCTTAAACCGTATCATTATGTTTATGAAACATTTTATAAATATTGTTTTTAAAAATGTTCAATAAAACTTCAACGTTTTCAAAATAACAACTGATATTAGATCAACGAAAGAATGAACTTCTTGTTTAGCTCCTTTAAAAAAATCAAATAATAATAAAATGTTAATGCAAAGATGTTTCTATTATGCATACAGGTCATCATCCTTAAACTCTTTCAATACATGATGATATTAATTTGTAGGAAAGTGTGTATTAAAGATCCATAATTGATAGCATATGTGAGGTGTTAAGAGGTTGTTAAATCACCAACACTTTCAGTACAGACATGATCTTTAGTCAGTGTGCCCAAATCAATCAATAGCATGGCTGGTTACACCAATACGTGACAGTTCATCAAGGAGTAAATATGAAAAATAGTTCCTCATCATGACCATTCAGCTAAGGCGTAACGACACTTAATGTGTTACTGTTGTTCCTGGCATTGGTTCAAAAGTAAAAATATTAATCTATTCTATTATATTTTCCTTATTTTCTCAGCTTAACTATTGCTACTGGAACTGCAAATAGACCATTCAGTAACACTGCCACCACGTTTAGTATATGGACCTTGTCAGCTAGAATTTGTTCTTTATGTAATAAAATGTGTTTCCTCAATCAACTGACAAAAGCTGCCGACAAACCTGCAACAAGACAACATGCTAAATATTTTATACATTTAATAACATTTTGGTCCAGTTCTTTTAGTGATGAAAGGAACAATGAAATGAAATTGTAAAAGCTGATGCAAAACAGCAACACAAGCACAACAACAACAAACAACAACACAGGGATTATGCTTCTGGCATCAAACCACTAATAAATTAATTCAGTAGCACGGAATGGAAAAGTAACCCACACAGGTTTCTCTCTAGATGAAATCATTGTTAGCTAAAACAAGCCTAATAAAATATACACCAAACCTACTTCTTTCAAATCTATAAAAATAAACATGGTTTCATTCAACAACAAAAATGGCATAGAGAATGAAAATGCAAAAAAAAAGGTTATTATCTTAGTTGATACATGTATATCCAAATCCAAACAGTTTTAACATGGCCATATCCAATGAATGTTCAGGCATCTGGCTTGTATAATGTGTCTGGATCAGGGTACTACTCACTGTTTAGCAAAACAAGTCGAAGGCATAGAAAATTAAGATGAAGCTATAAAAGAAGTTGTAACACAAGAGTCAAATGTTTTAACATTATTCATCTTTAACTTAATTGTGTTGCCCTGCTCTTTTTATTATTTTGTTTCCATTAAACTCTAGCAACTCTGCAATATCGCAGTGCAAGACCTACAAGGACATAATGTTGCTGAAGAGAGCTTTGTCAACAAGGTGCAGGAAATACACAGAAAAAAACCCTGCTCAAATGATTATCTTGGCTAGTATAAACATTTCAAATTCTGAATCTAAATCTTTCCAAATTATTTCTATTTTGACTTATCCCAATATTAGTATGGATCTAATAACCATTATATATTGTAAAGATGGCAGGTATTACATTTTGAGTTAATAATTTTCACAAATATACAAACCACTCTTGACTCACTGGGTATTAAAGGTGGAGTTATGTTTTCAAACACAGTAAATGATGATGAAAAGAAATTTTAATGGACATTCATCAGAATCTGGTGGTGGGGAGAGGCGTCAACATTATGGTTTGTATACTTGAGAAAATGATGAGTAGTCATAACCTTTAGGAACAGAAGTACTATAAAAACGTTTATGTTCTGCCTACTATTCATTATCATTCTAACCAACTCTAAATACAATAACAATATTTTTAAGCTAGCCAATCAATGACTGAAGAAGCTATCTGCACACTGTGCAATTTTTGAAAACCTATACAATTTTCATGAAATTTAAAAAAATTAAATTGCAGATTTATTTACTATGAAGTTTGCTGTATCAAGTTATAATAACTTTTAACCAAAAAAAATTCGATACGTTCTTCTTAACAATAATAAAAACATTTTTATAAATATATGCATGTACGCAATAAATATGTTACAATAAGTTATTTTCATTTAAAATGTTTAATCTTGATAACATTACAATGGCATGTGACACTACCAAACTGTTAATAAAATACTGATATATACAACTGCTATATTATTTTACAGTTTAAGTTTATCATTAACAAATGTTTTGTTTGTTAGTTTCTAAAATGTTCAGTAATCTAAGAAAATATTGGGGGGAGAGACTTGCACTCTCTCAATTTAGATTTAAAATTCATATACCTTTCAATTTATTAATATAAAATCAGTTAATCCCCCCCCCCCCCAAACCCCCCCCCGCAAACATGGTACATACACCCCTTCGATTGTTACAGATTGCTGAATAGTCCTGATATTGAAAATTATTTTTATAACATGATTTTCACCTGCCTTAGTGTACGGCCATATACCTTGTCTTTGATATAGGACTGATCCATTACAGAGTTAAAAATTAAACATTATTCATTGAAATTTTAACTATTAGAACTATACCAGAAAATATGAAACATACTTTTGGCAACTGTCTTCAACATAAAATTTCAGCTCAAAGCTATGAAATTAAATTCAATTAAAAGAGAAGGATGCAATCGTTTTGTGCACTGTTATTAATCAACCACAACAAAATTCTATCCTGATATGTATACATGGAGATCTAACCATTGGTGTCAGCAAATCTCTATTAAGTCATGTCAGTGTAAAGCTAAATTAGCAAGGTTGACAATCACAATTAACTGTGAGCTGTGAACTGAACACATGGACAGAATCAGCTTTCAGGGGATACTAAAATCCAGTATTCAGAAAAAATATTCAAGATATTCGTCTGTAATTATTGCTAAGTTATTAGGTGAGAAAGCTTGACAAGATTTGGAAGATTTTCATCTGCAATTGTTGCTGAGTTATTAGGTAAGAAAGCTTGACAATAACTGGAAATCATGGTAATATTTTGACATTGCATACCAGTACAGCAGTTAATATTATTTTTAACTATTTAATGCCCTGGGTTAAATTTCAGATCTTTACAAACTGGTTTAAATGATCAAAACTACATAATTTTCAAAAATATTCTATTAGTAAAATTATTATTAAATGAGAACATTATTTTTTTTAAAAACATTATGGAAAATTCTTAACCCTACATTACAGATCAGTCTTTTGAGGATTTTTGTATACATGTACTTCTTTTTAACAGAACTTTTTGTACATATTCAGCCAGGTAGCCAGTTGAAAGGAAATGCAAATTTTGTTTAAAAAAAGCTTGTATGATGATAGATGACTGAAATGAAACACCGGCTGAGATTCATGGACTAAACAATCAACAGAAATTAAAAATATTAAACAAATTCACCAGTTGATCATGATGGGATGAAACCATGAGGTAATTCTATGTAACATCTGGAACTTGTTAGTGCATATGAAGGCTTTTAAACAGTAAACATTCTAAATGGGCGGTCCCGAGTTTGTGACCATTAAAACAGACTACAAACATTAATATACATGGGTAAAAAACATTTACAAAATAGTTCAAAATATAAAGTATTTTATCAATGAATACATATGGGATTCTCTTTGACCCAGTTATTGCAAATTTGGTTTGGTGGTTGGAAGAATCATATACAAAATTATTGTAGGCAAAAGATCCATATTGAGGTACTACATGTTTTAGGAAATCCTTTGAAAGAACCAATATTCACGTTGTAAGCAGGAAAATATAAGCATATTGCTGGTTTATTCACAGCTTCTAGAATTTTTATAAAATCCACTTGCCATGGGATCAGTGATTTTAAAAATTTACTAGCCACGATTAAAAATTCACTATCCCTACTTTACTTGAAGTTAATACAGTTTTACTAAATAATAGTAATAATAAGATATGTCACCTCAAGAGCTTAAAAACACTAACATTGGGGATTTTGGGTGGGAGCAGGATATTCATATTTACAAAATAAACTTAACTGCAACATTTGACTGTTTTTTTCCACTAGCCCTCGGGCATGGCAATATTAATTATTTACTAGCCCAAAATTGAATATCACCAGCCATGGGAGTGGGGCTACCATAATCTAGAAGCCCTGGTTTATTTAAAAAAAGCAATATTGGCCCCAAAACATTACAATGGCTACAAACTCGGGGCAGTGTCTTTGTGATGTCTATGAGAGTGGGACAAAGTTCTGTCGGATAAATCAAAAGATGACTCAATTTTCAAATGCTGGGCCCATATTTTCAAAGCTATCTTAGCACTACGATATTGTCACTACAGCACACACCATAGCCTACAATTGTTTTATGATATTGTAGCTCTAAGACAGATTCGTAAATCTGTAGCCAGGTTTTACACAGGAGTTTGTGCCTCAGTTTATTGTCAATCTACAGGGATGTCATTTTTGAGTTTATCTCATTTCAACAATTTACCAAAAAATAATAGTAATTAAAAATAATTAAAATAATAAAAATATTTTTAAATTTCACAAAGCAGATTTTAAATGCTTAAAAAGTTACCTTTATTTTAAAATATTATTTCAGTTTTATTGTTAGATGGGCATCACATCTAATATGATACATTTAGAGTATGGTCAAACCATCTGGTCTGTCTTTTCTTTAAAATAATGAATGAATGAGAATGTTATTAACATCCTCACTTAAAAACAAAAAAATCAGAACATTTTGCAGTCTTGAAACAGGGTTTAGTATGTGTTTTTCAGAGAAAGGATAGAACCAGTTGTCAGATATTGCTTATATCAAGAATTCCAAACAGATTCATCTCTGGTAGAAGATGACCAATATGTTTTTAGGTGTCCAAGTCTGTTTAGTATAGATGAGAATGTCCCATCCCCAAAAATTCTGAAAACTACAGCGGCGTATTTAGAAAATTGTTAAAGGACATAATGTTTAGGAGTTTAAAAATAATAATGCAAGGCAGTCAAGAAGTGTAAAAATCTGGAATTGCGGATAAATCTGGAGGATACTCATCTCTGGTTTAGACAGAACCTGTTTGACCAACTCCCAAAGACATCTTGCTGTACACAATAATTTGTCATGATCCAAACCTAACAGTACAGTTTAATATGAAGAACATGAAGAAACATCGATGGAAGGTTTAAAATGCACCACACAACCAACAGCTCTGCCATTCTAGATCCCAACAATAACTAAATACACATTCACTTGTGACCAGTTACCATGGCAACGGCTGAACATACATGTATGGCATCAGCTATGTTTGATTCAACACTACAGAGAAAAAACCCACACACAATTTCTCTTGCATGTATAAATAGGTTCTATGATACAGACAAGAATCATCAGCTACACACATCTCACAGTCTAGTTCACCGATTTGTTGCCACATACTAAAAAATAACAGACAAAGTTATGTACATAAATTACAAGGAATTAAGATAAAATAGTTGATTATGCTCCATTAGTTCCTGAAGGGTTTTCACCACAACGCTTTGAACATTATAAGACAACTATAATCCAAGGAAGACATTTTTTGATTAAAACCACCAACACACTCATACAATTTCCAGAGCAAACATCTTCAGATTCAGTATATTTTTCACATGCATGTAATGGTCGGCAACACCTGTTGGGACATAAGAGTTGGAGACAAAAACCAAAAACAAAACTTTAGCCATCATATTGACGTCAACTCTAAAAGCATCAAAAAATACTGGCTAAGAACATTAATTTAATGTTTTAGACCAAGACTAATTGAGGATTAGAACAGTAGGGCCATTTGGCACAAAGCTAAAACTCAAGACATGTCTTCAAATTTATATTTTTGCTAATCGTATGGCATCTGTTCATAGAACTTGTCAACAACTAAAAGCTAAAAATTACGTTGTCCTAACTGAACCTCAGAAGGTTAACAATAATATGCTTTTATTTGCAAATGTTTTTATTTATATGTTCAAGCCCTCGCAATAAAAATAGATACTTGTTAATCAAGTAAAAAGGTCATTTGCAACATGGAGGGCTACGATTTGTTTTTAATGGTTACACTAACAAATGTATGTAGGTCACACATTGTATCTGCAATTTTACCTAAAACATATTTGACAATATTTGGCACTTTTACCATATTCTCGAGTTGTGTCATGCACTTGATACTTTGTTGCAACAAAGTAACTATACATTTTGCACATATTTCCCCTATATTTGGACGAGGGGACAGATGGTAAAGTTAGACGGTAACACTTGTTCTAGTTACTACATCCTACTACATGCATGTCACCGTGTTGAAGATGTTTGTGCTGCTATCATGACTATAACCAAACCACATCACCGTGGTGAGAGGAGAGAGCCACAGGTTTTCACTTGATCAACAATGGCTGGTGATTATTGATGCAGGGTGATCATAACAACAGGTTCTTGGGTACACTACCAACAGATCACATTGGAAAAATAGTCAAGGTTAGTAACTCCCAACAGAATTTTTATTCTTAACATAGATATTCTGCAGTGTGCATGTTAAACAGAACGTTTCAGTTTAGACCTGGTAACACTTGAGCTGTATACTTAAAACGTCTGTGTAATTCCCCACACTATTTCATGCAAACTGCTAAAAGAAATGGTTCAAAGGTTTTTGGCACCAAATGTATAAAGTCTAATGCACATATGATTGAGTTAGTGTTTTGATATTGTGGGAGTATTTAGATAGTGGTATATGTTTTGTATTTGTACTGTTAATGATCCTTGAAACTTAGATTGTGAGTTTTACTTCCTCCATGAACACGGCACCAGAAGCAGGTTATCTCTTTCACTCCAAAGACTTTTTCTCTAAATTGTTTGATATGTAATTCACAACTCCATGTAACAGAAAACAATCTGTAATATTGTTTACTGATGTATAAATGTAAATTTAGCTATAAGAAGAAAACTCCCACTTTCCTTTCTTTTACTGATGGAGATGTTGTAATATTGCTTTATAAAATCAGTACAAAAAATATCACCTCAAATATAAAGGTTTCAAAATATAAAACTGCAGAATTATTCCTGCCAATAAAACTGGAACATAAAACTGATATATTTCCTTCAAGTTCACAATAAGGAAGCATGGATGGGGGGAGATTAGGGGGGGGGATTGTTTTAGTATTTACAATTCGATTTTTATTTTGAAACCTTTTATTTGTCTTTTCGAACCATAGGTTTACCATATCAATACTAAATCAAACTGTTTAACAATGAAAACTGCAATATCGTAAAAACATTTAACTTGGCGTACATCGCTAACAAAGCTGTAGGTTACTTTTCTCATAATTCAGTTGGAATTGCATTAACCATTAAAGAAGAAAAACATCTCACTAACAATAATTACCCTTTCAGGGTATGCTCAAGAAAGCAATAAGTTAAATGAAAAGTAACCATTCCATTACACCACGTGTTGACGTATAGGTCAACTACAGAGAAACATGTATTGCTCTCAAACAATAGTATTTTGTAATGAAAAAGCTCCATTTTATGGATTTACATGTAAAACAAGTTTTCAATTCATTTTGATTTTTGCAAAAACAAATATGAACACAATAGGCCTTTCCTGTATTAGAAAGCAACATGATGCATCTATTTTTATTAAATTTAAAAAACGTATGTACTATATTCCAGCTAGTTATCCGAGAAATGATCACAAAGTAATTTTAAACAAGTAATTTTTCAGTGTTATACAGCAATATTAAAAACACTTTTCTGTTTACATTTTCACAGGAGTACGGTATTTTAATCTTTAATCTTAAAAATAAAATCAACTGTTTAGGTCTGTTTCTGAGCTTGTTTCCAGTTTAAGCTATTAAAATAAGTAAAAGTTAAAACTAATATGCTTGTTCAAAGAACTTGAGTATGGAAATATCAGTGTTGTTTTCAATATGGAATGTTTCTGTGTATATTTCATACCGATATTTATAAAATCTTATTGCAGTTTTAAATTAACATATAAAATTTGTCAAATTTAATTTAATTGCTTACATACCTTGAAATACCTTTTCCTCCCCAGTTAGTTCTTATACTATATAGTAAGATTCACATTTAGGGCGGGGTTTATATTTGCTTTAATTAGTTAATTATTTGTTGACCATGAGCAAGGTTTGACCAATATGGATGCATGATTTTGCTAAGAAGAATACAAACATCTTAGTCAAAGAAAAAAAGGTTGAACAAAGATCATCAGACTCTTCATATTTGGCCTTAGCAATCGAATAAATCATTGACTTCCATATTTGTGGACACCAACAAAGAAAAAGCTAAAAGACAAGCTGCCATAACTTACTAGTTGGCAGCTTCTTGTAGCTCACCATGTATTTTATAACTGTGCCATATTTAACAAAATAACTGGTTGGAAAATAGCATACACCTTTCTTTTGGAATAAAAAAATCAATCCTTTTCAGTATATAGGAGTAAAGACTTAGCATATGTTAACATTCTTGCTAAAAATATCCAAGCTTCTTGGTTTGCAAGCACTGTCAGCAAATGAAACAATATAATTCTTTGATGATACAAAATGCATTTTATAGTTGTCTTCAAAAACACGGGAATGGTCACAAACTACCTTGTCAAATGCTAAATAATATAATTTGTTATCTGTACACATAATAAATATTTCTTCGAGACACTGGGTCACTACAGATCCCCTAAGAGGACATATTAAAAACAAGTATTCCTTGCTCATGCATAAGCAAATCATCATCATGAATTATTTAACCCATGTGCGCATACAATTCATTCATGAGCAATGTGTTCTGAATGTTTCGGACAAAGAGAGACTCTTTTTTATAGTACACAGCTCTTTGGCCTACATAACCAGGTCAAAACATTTTATTTTATAGAGTAACTATAATAGCTGGTGAAAATGGGCCTGCATGAACATGCATAATTAAATTGTGTTTAGAACATGGATAGATAAATAATGCTCAGAACATGGACAATTCAATCATGCTGAGAAAATATATAAGTAAATCATGCCCTAATTATGAATAATAAAATTGTATCCAGAACATGGATAATTAAATTATGAACACTGACTGTTGACTTGCTAAATATTTAATTTAAACAAACAAGTAGAATACTCCAAACTAGTTCAACTATATGTTATGTCAACTAACGAAAAAACAGTGATGACGAATTTCTGTCTAGAGTGACTTGTTTTCAGTAGTCAGTATACACAGCTTAATTATTCATGCACAATAATCTATGACTATAAAGGAGTAATTAATTTGTACACATTTCCTTCTTCCTTCTTTTTTTTATCCTAGCATGTACCCTTAGGGGATTCATAGATTTCTACAAAAGCAGTAAAAATTATTAAATGGGACATTGTGTTAGCACACTGTCTGTCAAAATATTAAAATTTGCTTTTAACTCTGAGATCAAAAATATTGTGCCCATTTGGTAAAACAATTTATTGCACACATCTCACTGCAATATTGTAATTATAGCTAGGTAGAATACACACACACGCACACACAAAAAACCGCAGGTGCATACAAGGTCTTCAACTACTATAAGTACATATTTATAGGTTTTTTACATCAAGAAAAACCTTTTGTCATCAACTTTGTTTCAGCACCTTGCACTAGTACACTAAAAACAATTACACTAATTTTGATTTGTTTTTTTTTAGCATTCATCTGTTATAAAATTTCTATTATACATTATTGAACGGTCAAGCATACAAAATGAGACACACCACCGAGATCGTAAAAAAGACCCCTCCACAAAATAACGGGTCCCTGGATTTGCCATTAAAATAACAAATCTATAGTCCAGAGTTTCAAAGGTTATTTGGTTTCATCCTTCCTAACCATTCCTGATTATTTTCATATGTTTATATATTTATAACAAAACATCAGAGAACTGTGTCTGGACAAAAGTAAAACATTTCATAATAATAATAGCACAATTAAAGTCTTGTACCAAAAACTTTTTACAAGTCTTTCATTCATTCTAACGCAAATACACAAACAACATGGCACCTGGAATTGTTCCCATGATGCACTAGTATAAACGAGACAGACTCTCTATAGCACACTAACACTCATGAAGTTTGTGGCCCCATGCATAAGTCATAGAATGAATTCTAAATCATTTCTTGTGAATGTAAACAACGTCTTGGCATCCAAAATTCAAAAAGTCTTGAATAAAATAAAGCTATTTTTCACTGTTCTGGAGGAACAAAATCTTCATAAATATGTCTGAACAACATATCCAGTGAGAATCTGCAAAATGCCATAAAACTGTAAAATAGTTTTCATTGTGTCAGTTATGAAACAGCAGAAAAACAGTTCTCCTTCCCCCACAACCTAACATCACGATCAATTATGCCCCTTTCTGATATTGTGACACACAAATTCTGAAATGTTAAATCGTTTTTACCAATCAATTTTTGAAACGATTAACAAAATGTTCCTGGTTATAAAAACACAACCACATGACCAGAGTTGCAGTTGAGAGATTTTTGCACCACTGCATGGCCGGTTGAGGAAAAAGTAACGGAATATATTCGTTTAACAACACCTTAGCTCATTTTAAACCTACGGCTAAGAGGTCTTTAACACAGCTATTTGAACACCTGGTCGAGAGATAGAGAGCGGAAACACGCTGCTGTCGCTGGCTGAGATTCAGACTCCACTGGAATGTGCTGCCACGGCAACCATGGCTGCCTCCTGCTGCATCTGCTGAAGGGCGAGTAACTCCTGCTCCTCCGCCTCCAGCAGCTCACTGGTTGTCTCCTCGATGCCCCGATCATGACCCTGGTCATGGCCAGAGTCATTCACCTGCTCCTCAGTGATCATGTCGCTTGCTTCGTCCGCCATAGTTTCCTCGTCGTCATCGTCGTGCATCATCCCGTCAACATCGTCGGGGTCCTCGTGTTCCAGGTATTCAACATGGTCCTCTAGTTCTGGTTCTTGTTTCACCGCCATCATGTCTTCCTCTCTGATACACAAACACAAATAATATCAGCTCACATTACATTTTCAGTGACACACGTATATTGTAGCTTATGTTTTAAAACAGAAAGAAAGGAATGTTCGTGCAATGTCACCTGAGATTATAGCTAAATCAGTGGTTATTTTTTTATTAATTATACTGCCATTGTATACAAAAATAGAAAAGAAACCAGTTATTATATAAACTGACCATAGTAACATTTTAGAATTTGGAACTATGGTAGACCATAACATGAAAAGTGAACTATGTTGTGAAACCCTAATTATTTCAAAATCTGTGCTATGACCATGAAGTAATACTTCTGAGATAAAAATGTCTTTACCTACATGTACTTGAAGTAAAGCAGCCATCTTGACAATGAAGTTAAAACTTCACAAATAAAAACACTGGTGTTTGGAACTATGAAGTCAAATTTCAGAAATAAAAGGATCAATACCTATTGCAAGTAGGGAAGCCATCTTGACTGTTGCTATGACTTTTCATAGACAGGTCTTCCGCACTCTCCTGGTCCCCAAGATGGGCACTTAGCAGGGCCAAACTGTTCTCTCCCAGAGGGTGGTCACCTAGAGCCGCCTGTTGGCAACAAAACAAAGCCATTCTCAACACAGAGATCATCGCATGAAGATGGTTATAGACAGTGAGTGACAATAAAAACATGTTATATTTCAAATTACGAGCAGAAGATTCACGAGCATCTTTAAAGGTGTGAGCAAAGGTGGATCCAGTGATAAATGACAGATTCAGACATTTTGGACTGATTTACGAAGCCCGTTTTTCTTAAATCCATTGTAACTGTATGTAGTTACATCTTCGTTATTTCAAGAACATCTAAGTTAATTTATTCCACACCTGTGAGTAAACGTATTAACAGAACTTTGTAAAGACTTCTATTCTGAAACAAGTTCAACTTGTATTATGCACGGTTCTGGATAATATTTATCATATTGATCATTTTACATATTGCAATTGTTGAAAGTAAAATTGGCCAATTTAAAAATAAACTTGGCCAATTTATACGTAAACGTGAACTGGCAATAAAATTTGGTACATGTATTACTACTTTCTAAGATAAATGTACCTTAATATTACATTACAGTAACAATGTCAAGTCAATTTAATTAGAATGTTTACAATTTTACTTCAATATTCAATGTTCAATTCAACTTATATGTCATGCACAATCACTGACCAGTGTGAATACACTGATGAGTGTTTTAGACTATAATGGAATTGGCTACTACAAGCATCTTATTTAAGAACCATCTGCATACAAAATGTACACACCACTGGTCAAAGCATGAATGAGTACATTTAGAATAAAAGTGATTTCTGTAGATACATATAGCAGTATAGAAAATAGCATCTGACCAGGCCAAAATCATCAAAGTACCGCAAAACTTTAAACAGAGGATAAAATACTGCCATGCCTAAAATACAAATTACCTGGCACTTAGAATGTTCACTAGAATGTTTGAAAAGGAACAGAAATGTCTGACACCCAAATCTATGGATAGTAGGTATCTAACATGGTAATGCAAACACTTGGCTAGCAAATTTCTTTGTGATGGAGGGACGAAACCACCAAACTACTAATAGAGGAAAGGAGTAGTCTGACAACACCTCAGCACATTGTAAACTCCAGCTGTATGGTTACTGTGACACTTGGTCTGACAACACCTCAGCACATTGTAAACTCCAGCTGTATGGTTACTGTGACACTTGGTCACGGGAGAAAGAATGAACCTACTGTCACCATGTACATTACATGCACTATGGTATCTTTTATATTCCTGGGCTCCAATTTAATGGCGGCCATGCGGCAAATTGTCACAGTGCCCTAGCCATATGCCCCAATGACCTGGAAATTATTTGCTAATTGGCCATCATACTCAATCACGATCAGTCTAAGTCAAATGGCCTTGCCCTCTAATTTGCCAAATTCGAGTCCTGGCCTGGTGCTTATAAAACATTTAGAATCTAGACTCTAGACTCTGAGTCTGAGACACCAATGTCATGACAACGCCATACAAATTGTATGCACCTGACATCATTAGAGATTGAGTCTGAACTCTAAGGGCCGATTTCATATGTCTAGGTTATCGGTGGGTTTTGGAAACATATGGTTTAAACCTAGGTTAAACCCTGGGTCATGTTTACTGTGCATTTCACATGTCTGGTTTTCAGTAATCCTAGTTTAACACTGGGTTACAGTTGTATTGCTTGTTTAAACCTACCCTTGAGGTGGTTTTTCGCTGGGTTTGCTCAAAGTAACTTTTCTTCATGGATAATTTCAGCAGCAAAATCGTGTTTTACGTCAGTATTGCAGAGCCATGAAATGTGAACGTATTTTAGAGATCATTTTAAGCCACTACAGAAACAGTGGCGTAGCCGGGGGTGGGGGGTGGGTGTGTGTGTGTGTGCGCCCCCACCCCCCAATCCCAGCAAAATTAGGGGTGATCAGTGGTTTACTCAATATCATTGTTTATTTGGTTGCCAGGTTCGAACCCCCTCCCCCTTTAGACAAGATGCCCTTTTGCCTAGTTTTTTTAGCACAACTGTATAATTAGATCCACCCCTTCACCATGTTCGTGGTGAATAAACAACAAAGCGCCTGATATATATAGAGGATACCGGTAATAAACGAGATACCAGTTATTATCAAAATTATGTCCCGAATCAAATCATTTTTGGTTATCGCGAGCTTTAGCGAGTGACAAATGAAAAGTATTTCACTCGGGATATACATTGATAATAACTGGTATTGAGTTTGTTATTCTATTTATTACCCCAGCTATGTTTTCTCTAAACACCTTTATGTACATGTAGGCTATAGAAACATTGTAAACCACTTTACACACTGTTCTGGGTATTGCTATAACTTTGCATTTTAACCATGTTCACAGATAATTTTAAAAAACAAAAGTTATCGTTATTCTGCTAAAAATATAAATAATGATTTGTGTTCAAATGACATTTTGTTATAAATTTAATATTAAAACAGTCGTGAACACAAACTCATTAAAGTACATGACGTCATTTTGTGTGTTTGCCAAATCGCAATGATGTTATATCTAGAACCGACAAAATCATTGGTTTGTAAGCGTCAAATCATTCAGTAATATTGTACGTCACATTTTCTCTGTTATGAGTGGTCACTGGGGGTAATAAATATAGTTATTTATTAAATTAGTAAAAATAAACATTTTCTTCATGGTGTATGAACTGCACGAAAACAGGAAGTACTAGTAATGAAAGTTGATCGGTTACCACCGGTATCAAAGCAATAAACGTCTATCATAGACTGCAGTCTTATAATGACATACTTTCGTGTTTGTCTCGTCTTAATAATGGGGGAACAAGGCGGTACAGGCCCCCAGTTTTGAAAATTTTACCATACGTTATCTCGGTGCCCTCAGGCGTACGCATCCCATCTTTTGTTTTTTAATATTATGTTAGAATTAAATGGAAATGCCAATAACAAAATGTTTATTCATATTTGCATTATTACCAACAGTTATGTAGGGTTCTGTAAGCATTTTTGCATTATTACCAACAGCTATGTAGGGTTCTGTAAGCATTTGACGTGGATTATAACTAATATTCTGAGTAAAATGATGGAAATACATGTTGAAATGTTTTCAGGCCAGCTCATTTTCCCAAATATGTCCATAATTTTTGACACAATTGCTCCACATTTGGGGGGGGGGGGGGGGGGGGGGAAGAGGTGGTAGCTAATCCTCCATAATTGAACGTGAATGCTAATAATATACCGGTAACAAGTTTCAACTACAAAGTAATGAAGTGTAAGCTATTCCTCGCTTATGTACCTTTCCAAATCTGCTGGTAACCCATGTAAAAAGCGTGGTTTTGTAAACACGGGTAAAACACACACATGTGAAATGCACCACGGGTGTATGTCTTGGTCAGGTTTTTCAGCGTTTTACGTAAACCAGTGTTAAAGCTAGGTTTTGATATAACCCGGTGTTTCGAAACCCAGACATATGAAATCGACCCCAACAGTTTTATAAGCACAGGCCCAGATATTCACTTTGAAGTACATAGTTAGGACTGGTTGGGACAGCGGGGAACCAAAGTCTATCATATCTCATGTGAATGCTCTACCACTGAGCTACATCTCAGCCCAAACTACTAAGCAAAGACAACAATAAAATATGTTTCACAACCACCGACTTGTTTATAATAATAATATGACCATCCACCACAACTGCTGAATAAGCGAGAGCTACTGTTTCTAGTCTAGGCGTGCGGATAGCGAGCGTGACTGACGGTACCTCGACTGCGCGGGAGATGTCACCCAGTGGACTGTTTAACTGTTGTAAACATACCCTTAGACTGGCGTTCAGCGTCTCGTTGTATGAGGACGGGTCCGACATAGACGGACTCTTCATACTCCTACGGGAAGAGAAAAAAAGAAAAAAAACTCATCAGATACACGATCGAGTACAGGAAGAGAAAAACAGAACAGAACTCATCAGATACACCATCAAGAGTACATAGAACATTACTATAATGAAAAGGTAACAGATTTATTAGTAAAATACAAGAAATGTGAATGTCAACTGACAAATTAAATAAAACTGTCTTAAAAATGGTATTTGTATAACATAAAATTCATGATAACATAAGATTAGTGAATTGGCAGATACACTGAGGGACTATTAATATGGTGGACAGACCAGACACTACTAAATCTGTTTCTGGATTTAACATGGTGGATAGAGTGCTTGGCCTGGTTTATAATGTGTTATTGTGTATGAAAATTGAAATCGGTGGTTATGGTTTAGTATGTTTAATATTTGAAGTAAAACCCCAAACACACTTTGGGATTATTTAAGAGATACCAGTACAAAAGAATGTAAATTGTTTTTATATTAGAACATATTTTTGTAGATGATATCTGGATTCATTTAAAATCTGATTTTGAAATATTTTTTAACAAGTCTAAAAAAAGTGCATAATTTTTTTTTTTTTATGTAGTTCCAAGGAAAAGTATTTCTAATCACAATTTTGAAAACAATATGTTCTCTGTGTTCATTATAGTTTATGCCGCTATGGTGATATGATTTGCCGTTTTGCAGTAGAATAGGGGAAATAAAGCTAACTTATTTTTTGGTTCCAGTAGTTAGTCAACAGCTAATTGTTAATATTGTCCACTAGATATATATACTCTTCAAACAAAAGAAACGCAAAAGGGTACAAATGGGTTATAACTACGATTTTATGTTTCCTACCGGTTCATGCTTTGTGAATATAAGGTCATTGCATGTCCCAAACACATTACCACGGTTACATTCGATAAAACGCAGCTACTGTACAATAAAGTTCCAAAATGTGAATATTCGCAAAAACGCAGCCACGTGCAAACCATGTCACCACTGCACGTGCGTTGTCTGCACGTGCAACATGAACACCGACAGTATAAAAGTGCAGGGTGTTCGCTTGCCTGGCCTCTGTATCTGGCCGACAGTTGACAATCCAGGACATGCCACGTCTCAGTGAACCGCAGAGAAACAATGCCATCGGCCTACTAGACGCAGGCGAATCCAGAACGGCCGTTGCCAGGGCATTCCATGTGTCCCCAAGCACCATCTCCAGACTGTGGGACCGTTACCAGCAACATGGATCAACACGTGACCTCCCTAGATCCGGTCGACCATGGGTCACTACCCCCGGGCAGGACCGCTACATCCGGGTACGCCACCTTCGGGAACGATTGACTACTGCCACCTCCACAGCCACAGCAATACCAGGTTTGCGCAGGATATCCGACCAGACCGTACGGAACCGCCTACGTGAGGTAGGAATTCGTGCCAGACGTCCAGTTCGAGGTGTCATCTTAACACCACAACACCGTCGACTCCGACTGCAGTGGTGCCAGATTCATCGACAATGGCCTCAACTGCGATGGAGACAGGTGTGGTTCAGTGACGAGTCCCGATTTCTGCTCCGACGTCATGATGGAAGATGTCGCGTGTATAGGCGTCGTGGTGAACGTTATGAGGCAAACTGCGTGCAGGAAGTGGACAGATTCGGCGGGGGTAGTGTCATGGTGTGGGCAGCCATCTCACACACTGGCAGAACTGACCTGGTCCACGTGCAGGGCAACCTGAATGCACAGGGATACATTGACCAGATCCTCCGGCCACACATCGTTCCAGTTATGGCCAACGCCAACACAGTGTTCCAACATGACAACGCCAGGCCTCACACAGCACGTCTCACAACGGCTTTCCTACAGAACAACAACATTAATGTCCTTCCTTGGCCATCGACATCACCGGATTTGAACCCAATTGAGCATCTATGGGACGAGTTGGACCGACGCCTCCGACAGCGACAACCACAGCCCCAGACCCTGCCCGAGCTGGCAGCAGCCTTGCAGGCCGAGTGGGCCACCATCCCCCGGGACGTCATCCGCACTCTGGTTGCTTCAATGGGCAGGCGGTGCCAGGCAGTTGTTAACACACGCGGAGGCCACACACGGTATTGACTCCAGATGACCTTGACCTTGGTGGTGTGTCCTATCACTTACTCACAATGGACTAGAGTGAATTGTGAACAATCCTGCAACATTTGGTAATTATCGGACTCACCATTCAATAATTAAATCAATTCTCCAAATGTTACGACAATGTGGTTTTGCGTTTCTTTTGAAGAGTATATATATCGTAAAACTTCATCACAATATTTTGCAACAACCACCAAATGAACAATGTTGTTAAAATATTAATTTCTCAGATCTTTCTGTCAAACGAAAGAACATTATTTCATAAGAATTACAAAAATTTATATATTTACTAAAACATTTTTAATCAGTCAAAAAATAATTTGTGAGTATTTAATAAATATTTTTAAAAAACAAAACAGGCGATAAGTGCCCCTACTACATGTAGGTGGTTATGTGTTAGAAATCTTTTAAAATTGGACACTGCATTTCACATACTTTGACAAATTTCAAACAGCTGTTCACTTCCTGGGAGTGGAAGAGGAGCTACCTACATGTATGTTACCTAGCTATGTTCCCACAGACAGAACACAATAGTTAATGGTTATATCAAATGAAACTAACATTTCTGATGCATCTTATTTTATGCCATTAGACGCTGTACATGTATAGTTTCAAAACTGATGGATGACATTTGAGTGCTATATAAATGTGCAAACATGCACTAATAACAGAAAGGTAAGACCCCAAAAGATGTTTGGTTTGGGGGTTTTTGTACATGGAAATTTACTTTTAATATTATTCAGAAAAACATAAGACATAAATTTGAAACTTATGCGAAGAGTGAATAGTCAACTAATAATATTAGCAGGGCCACTATTAACATATTTAATGAATAAATAAAATTAATAAATGAATGAATAGATGGTAACAAACTTTAAGACTGAATTTGGAATGGACATACTTCAATCCCAATCTCAGAAAATTGGAAAAACTCGGAAAGAGGTCAAAAATGAAATATTCAAGATGTTTCAAACTGCATTTTTTTCCACCACCGACCTAAATGATACTTAGTGGGTACAAACATTTGCCCCATGCTAGTGGCCATAACAGATTTCTGATTTTACTTTCTCGAACTCAAGATAATTCCATTCTTATTTACCGGCTGAAACCTATCTGTAATCAGGGGCCTTATTCACAAAGCTCTCTTAGGCTCTGCTAGACAATAAAGCATCCTCTTTGCATGTCTCTTAGCATTACACTGCGAGATCGCAAAGTTGCGAGAGTATAGTGAATTAGGCCCCTGTTTATCATGCTAATACACATGCTGTCTAGATGAACAATTGTCTTGTCAACTAGTCTAATTACTGTTGACTAATGATCTACTCTAGACTGGTTTCAAACTCACATGCTTGTCTTATAATACTTACCATACAACTTACCATACTTTCTCTTTTAGGCGAACAGCAAACTATTTTTCTCTAGGAAAACTGTCCACAACCAAGCAAATTGCTAACTGTCTACTGGTCACTACTTGGGAGTTCAAGGCATTCTTCTAGTGTGAAATTTATCAACTAATTAACTTTTGAATGATACAGATTGGTGAACTTCTTGTTCAACGACAACATATCCAAAATGTTGAAAATGTGATTCCACATACTCTGATTTATTTTATTTCATAAGAAAAAGCATGTTTGTATGCAACTAAGTTTTCTCAAACTTTTAACACAAACACCTACTTCCTCACCGCATTTCCACAATGTTATTTTTCAGTTTCATCATGAATCCAAATAAACTTGTATCTTACATCATTATGGACACATATTTCTTACATTTTACAAATTTATCTGTTCCAAAGATCTTTCAATATTTTTGTATACACTGAATGACAGTTATTTTTAGATTCTTGAAGGTTTTACAGACATTCTTTTTCATCTTCCTTCGTCAGTTATTTACTAAAAATGTATGTGCTGAACCAATGGAAATCTGCACTTGGTTTTTAAGGTCAAAAAAAATAATCTTCATGACATAATTACATAGCTTTATTATTTTATCCAAAGTTGGAATACTTTGTTAAAAAAAAAAGGTTGTGTACATACTTTTAATATTCTTGTAAATATGAACAGTTTTTAGATTTATGGAGTTTTTTAAAGATATTTTTTCATCTCCCTTTGTCTGTTATTTACTAAACAGTGTACATGTTCCAAGTGTTTGCTGAACCAACAGAAATCTGTACCGAGTTATGCAGTTTCTGTGAAAAGTTACCTTACTTTATTGAAGGGTCGTGAACTCACTACCGACACTGACAACTCATGCTAGAAGCTGGATTCTCTGAATGCAAGCAGATTGAAAAGCAAGCAGGGCCGGTGGGTGGGTGGATCAGGTGGGTGGGTGGGCAAGCTGCAGGCGAGGAGGTTAAGACAGAAGACAGTGGTGCACAGAGTGCTACAAGTGATGCAGTTCTACGGAAATGCATGAATACGATCAGTGACCAACAGCTTGCAGACAGAGAAAAATAGTGCTTACTGTGCAGCGGTTTCAGTTTCATGATATTTTCGGGGTCGCCCTCGTGTCAAATGACGTCGCCTTATAAACTCAAAGTCATCCACCATCCAAAAAGATCCAAAATCATCCTCATATCTTACAAAGCATTTATGCAGGGACAAGTTGGTGCGAATAGCATTCTGTGCAACAAACAAAGTGGGAAAGAAAGAGGATTGAAAATTGTTAGCGGCAAAAAGGACAGAAATGCAATAATTAGAAGAAACAAAAAAAAAGCACATAAGTAATATGTTATAAACCTACCCGGTCAATTTTTGGGGCCGCCGTTTGTAGAATTCTACCTCGTCGACCGTCCAAACTGCACCCTTAACATTCTCAACTCGCATAAAACATTTGTGAAGACTAAGGTTGTGGCGCACGGCATTCTACACGGAAACACAAAGAAATTGCTTTACTACATGTCTACAAATCAAAAAGAGAAGGGGAAGTGACAGAACGGAAACAAAATAAAAAACAGATTTCTAAAATCACTAAAGTTAGAACCTATTGCTGCCTGTAACAAGTTAATGAAAAAATAACAAGTTTTATCTTAATTATGAGGTGAAGTTAAGGTTTTTTCTGAGGCTATTGTGTAACTTTCATTTTTAAGATTCAACAAAACCATAATCATAATGATTTTGAAAACAAAATGAAGTTTTTGCTAGTTGTTACTGATACAATATAAATGTTGGATTATTGTAAGGAGTAATGTCCTTACAAATTTTCTTTTTTTCTTTTTGTCATACATGTGCATGTATAATGCTTTAAACTGATTATGAAACTAAACTGAGGAAGGGTTTTTTTTCATTGTGATTTATTAATAATTTTTTTTACTCAATTTCAAAGTTGTCCATAACTGATCTATTTTGGCACTAATCAATGATATTTAGAGACAAAAAACTTTGTTTACCTTTTTTCTTTAAATGAATAATTTTAACAAAGAAAAATGCCAACACTAGAATTCAAGTGTATTTTTGCAGCCAAAATATTTAGTTTATAGAAAATTAATTACTAAGTACAATCTTTCCCCAAGTGCAACATATATATTTTTTAAAAAGCAATTTCATTATTGTCACAGCGCAAAAAAAAAAAAGAAAAAAAAGTTTTTTTAAATCTACAAGTTATCTCCCTTGCATTAAAATAACTATTATTTTGACAAACCTACTAATTATTTTAATATAATTTTCTTAGCAACACACAGGACAGCATATTAATAGTAACTGAACTAAGTACATTTATTTAACTGTAAAATAAAAACATATTTTCGTTTCTATGCACTATTTTTGCTAAATGAATTTTAAAAATGAGTAAATCTAAAATACTACAGTAAAAATAATAATAATAATAAACCAACTATAAAAACATAAAATACTAGAAACAGATTGTTCCCCTGGCTGTAATGGCTGCTGTTCATGCAACTGTGTTTATTAAGACAAACAATACACACACGTAAAATAAAGTGCTGGTACGATTAACCTTGTTACGGCAAATATTACACATTATAAAAGCATACACTGGTATCGCATCACTTTTTGTTTGTTTAACGCAGTTTAAAGCAGTTGTCAGGAAACTGGACCTTTTTTAATACTCAGGGCTCGAAATTAATGCCAGCACTGACAGCAATTGCCATAGCTATGATGATTTCCATAAATCAGGGGCTTGACCGATGGCAGTTTTTTGTCAATGGATAAAAATCCATTACAATGAGTTTACAGAATAATTTTGTGTTTTAAATTTTGTGTTTATTTGTTTTTATTTACTGTTTTAAAATGACTGTAAGCAGACTCAAAATTGCCATAGGTAAGCATTTTACGTCCTATGGTAAATTCTTAAGTTCAAGCTTTAAATAACCCACTCCTCCCAATATATATATATTTTCTCAGTGGGTAGGAAATGAAAAAGAAGAAAAGATCTTGTTCATCCTGACAAAACCCACTAGTTTAGCAGTGAGTAGGAAATTTACTTTCAACATACTGAAATCAAGAAGGACATTATGACTTTTATCATGTCGTTAGTTTGCAGTAAATATATCTTTGTTCCGGGACAGAGCTTAATACATTTGATGACCATATACACATACATGTATGTGTGACAAGTTCCAGCATTATAAAAGAAAGTGTTGGAACATGGCCTTCAAATTCTTCGACATATATTACTTAAAATATGTACAAAATCACAATACATAAATAATTATGTTAGTTTTGATATCGAAATCGATTTTCAGCAGTGGAATATTCCATAATAATACTTTATCACTGAAAACATAAGGCATCTAACCACATGGTTTACTAAAAAAAAATCACAAAGAAATCAACAGAATACAGCTTCAATTTGAAATTATAGAATCAATCTGCTTATATATTTTCAGTTAGAAGAATCCACTTTAAAGAGAATGCATTTATCAAGAACATGTACATAAAAAAACTACATAAAATTTGATACAATAAGACTATAAATATTAGTGGATAGAGGAAACACCCTTGTATAGTTATACCAGCTTTTGACAGACACCAATAAAACCTTTGTAGATTTGGTCAATTATCTACAGAAGACAGTCAAATGGTGTATGTACTGGTGGCAGATGATAATTAGTAATTTGGTTTTACTCATAGTTTAAACAATATACTCGATAACAAAAGATACATGAACATGAATATTTTGATGTTTTTTTCATGATAATTAAATGATTGTCAAAATGAGCTTACAATGCTCACAAAACATTGATCATTTTAACGAGACACAAAAACTAAATGGGATTTAAACTGAATAATTTTAAATAAAAAAAACAGAAAAGTAAATTAATATTCATGTTGTTCAGTAAACAGCCAGAGACAAGAAAACCCCCCAGAATAATCTTTCTTTCCGATCAGCCTAAGTAATTTTCATTTGAAAACAACTAAACAAACACTGTCTGCTCACAGTTCCAACAAATATCTGCCTATTAACACAGGGAATAACACACATATAAAATGCACAACTTCAGTACTGAAATGTACAACTTTAGTACTGGTTCTTTCTTGATATGTAAAAGAATGTTCACACCATCACCAGCACCACCACCAACCCGCCTCGATGGTATAGTGGTTAAGACGCTGTCTGGGTTCACACCATCACCAGCACCACCACCAACCCGCCTCGATGGTATAGTGGTTAAGACGCTGTCTGGGTTCACACCATCACCAGCACCACCACCAACCCGCCTCGATGGTATAGTGGTTAAGACGCTGTCTGGGTTCACACCATCACCAGCACCACCACCAACCCGCCTCGATGGTATAGTGGTTAAGACGCTGTCTGGGTTCACACCATCACCAGCACCACCACCAACCCGCCTCGATGGTATAGTGGTTAAGACGCTGTCTGGGTTCACACCATCACCAGCACCACCACCAACCCGCCTCGATGGTATAGTGGTTAAGACGCTGTCTGGGTTCACACCATCACCAGCACCACCACCAACCCGCCTCGATGGTATAGTGGTTAAGACGCTGTCTGGGTTCACACCATCACCAGCACCACCACCAACCCGCCTCGATGGTATAGTGGTTAAGACGCTGTCTGGGTTCACACCATCACCAGCACCACCACCAACCCGCCTCGATGGTATAGTGGTTAAGACGCTGTCTGGGTTCACACCATCACCAGCACCACCACCAACCCGCCTCGATGGTATAGTGGTTAAGACGCTGTCTGGGTTCACACCATCACCAGCACCACCACCAACCCGCCTCGATGGTATAGTGGTTAAGACGCTGTCTGGGTTCACACCATCACCAGCACCACCACCAACCCGCCTCGATGGTATAGTGGTTAAGACGCTGTCTGGGTTCACACCATCACCAGCACCACCACCAACCCGCCTCGATGGTATAGTGGTTAAGACGCTGTCTGGGTTCACACCATCACCAGCACCACCACCAACCCGCCTCGATGGTATAGTGGTTAAGACGCTGTCTGGGTTCACACCATCACCAGCACCACCACCAACCCGCCTCGATGGTATAGTGGTTAAGACGCTGTCTGGGTTCACATCCTGGTACTGGCTTCCACTCAGTTTGAGTTTCGACAGCTCGGTGTGTGTGCATGGAGTGGTTACAGGGAACATTTTGTTCAGTATCGCGTCGTGATTCGCTACACACAATTCAGAGATCGCTACACACGATTCAGAGATCACTACACAATTTTAAAATACTAAACTGTACTTACTAATCTATTTTCACGTGACTAAAAATATCGCTAATCAAGATTTTGAAAACAAAATGTTCCCTGGTATAGGTGGGTATTAGGCCATTTAGTAGCACAATTATTAGGTAAATAAATAAGAAAACATTTAAATACATGTATAATTCACAGAAAATCATGATGGATATAAAAAACTGACAATAGTCAAGAAATACAGAAAGCACATTTCTTCATCATCAAGGAACTCAATGGGTATGTGTAAGGCCACTATACCAACTTCTCTCTCACTAACCACAGAGAAAATGCAATGTTTGTTTTAAAACATCAGTGCTGGCATTGTGTACCTGGATACATGTTGTTAAGAAACAGATTTTTACTGATGTAGAATTATTGCTAGTTACCCTTTGTCAGTAAGGCATAAAACATGCCAGAGTTGGGCATAGGTCTTGGTCCGAGTCTGGCGAATATGGTACCAGTCGAAAAAGAAACATACTAAATTGAATGTGCCAGTGCAAACTACAGATCTGGCATCATACGACATTAGAACATATCTATTCTACATTTTAACAGCACCAGACTATTAACTGAGACTCGCCAGACCCAGACCCAGACCCAGACCCAACTTCAATGTTGTTTATCGACAGCTTTTTTTGAAACAACAATTACAAGAAGAGTCAAGACAGAAACATTTATTGAGTGCCAATGAAATCCACAATTCTCCAAAAATACAGAGCTCACTGAACTTATGATTTGCAAAAAGACTAAGGACCCATTTTACAAAGCGATCTTAGTGCTAAGATCACCTAATATTAAATATCTAATAAATGCAGTTAAGGTGATTTAATTCTAAGATCACTTCATAAAACCTGGCCCAAATCTATGAGTGCCAATTTTTGTTGATCCTGGTTACAAATAGTTAAAATATGCAAATTATTAATACATACATGTACATAAATATTCACCTTGCAAGGTGTGTGTACAAAAACCAAACCAACATGAACCGCAAAACAAATGGTACCAACCTTCCATGTGGCCTCATTGCGACGGAAATATGCAAATGTATTCTGAAACCACTGGTATATTTCATTTAATGTCAGCTGTCGGTGAGGTGATTCAATGATAGCCTGAACAAGAAAAACATATTTGTAAATTTACAATTAACAGAAAACAATTTCAGGCTTGATAATCAATGATTTTACTTTTTATTTTTGGTTATGAATTGCAAAGTTTTAGAACTTATAATAACATAATAAACCTGTGCAATTTACATTTTTTATCAATTTTTTTTTTTAAATTCCTCGTCAAAAACAAATTTCAGTGACATATTTGTAAATTTACAATTTATATAAAAATATTCATGAATCAATAATTTAGTTCTATTTTGGTTATTAATTGCAGGTTTTAGAATAATAAACCTGTGCAATTTACATTCTTGATCAAATCATTTTTCTTTTTTTCCCTGTTGTCAAAAGCAAATTTCAGTGACCCCAAAAATAATGTCTAAAGTTAATGACAAATAAAAATAATTTCACATGGGACATAACAGAGGCAGATCCAAGGAGGGGGTAACTAGGGGACCTGTTCCTCTAAAAATATTCAAGAGCCCCATTTTTTTTCTTTTAATTTAGAAACAAAATAATATTTTCACTGCGATGCCTTTTTGATGAGTTGGTTCATGTTCCCTTTTCCTGTTAGCCTCCCCCATCCACAAAATATTTCCTGGGTCTGCCCCTGCAAAACCGTAACCATAACTGTTAGCTAACATATTTTCTACTGTTTTCATCTTACTAATAACTGAAGTACCAAAATATTTTAAACCATGCTTAAATACAATATTGCTGTTATTGCTCAATCTTCTGTTCTTAAATCAAAACAATATTTGACTAATTATTTTGTAAACGTCTTTTGTGACATATTGAAGAATCCGATCCATGTTGCTGGTGTCAGAAAAGGACATCAACACAAACTATTTTAATGGGTTGATCAGAGTAATAATACCATAAATAATGTCTGTTCAAGGCTGGCTGTAGTTATCTAGTGTACAAACCTGTCTTATTAATGAAGCGTATGTAAAAGGAGGTCTCACATCGGTACTTTTATAAAAGTCTCTATTTCTTTGGATTTCTGTGAATAGAAAATGAACACATTATAAATTTATTTGTGAAATCAGTTGTATTTTTTTAACAAAAATACATTTTTAAGATTATATAATATTTTTCATTTACAGATATTAATTAATAACCATTACTTATGGTGTAAATAATTTGAATCCCCTAAAACAAATCTCGCTATTGAATCTTAGAATATAATGCAAAACGTTCAGGCCCACAGCCTATTGGAGTCAGAAAGGCTGGATCACCCAACCTAGTCGATAAAGTGGCATTTGTTTAAATAATTCTGTTCTGTATTTGTCAAAACAAAAATGCACCTTTACAAAATAATTTAATTGCATCTGTTAGGTACTTAAAACAAGTTCCAGAGTAAAAACACATTGAAACATTTTTAAAAAGATATAGTAATAGACATGTCGTAATACAAAAGGTCCACTTGATAAAAAGATATAGTAATAGACATGTCGTAATACAAAAGGTCCACTTGATAAAAACCACCAACCTCTCAGTCAAGTCTCGCTATGGGCCTGATGTTGCTTAACGGTTAACTTAATAATAAAATTATGAACTTTGAGTTATATGATTTAAATCTATTTTACTGTACACTTTGTTTTTCCCAGTATAATGAGTGCAAAGTGTTATTCCTACTTTTGTCTTACAAAATACTTTTAATTTTCCTTTTTAATGTTAGCAAGAGTTAAAAAACTGTCTCTAAAAAGTTAACAATAAGACATAAAATCTTACATATTTTTGTTTAATACTTGTTTTTGTTTCCCCAACCCACCCTATTAGTTGCAGAGCAAGCTCTGGCACTTGCCACATTCGCCAATTGCGAATTTAAAAAATAATTGGTAAATTTCATTTTAATTTGCCGAAATAATTTAATGTAATAAATGATATTGTGTTACAAAATATACTGATGGGAAGAAATAAAGGAACACGCAAGGAGTAACATCAAATGTTGACTACAACCAAAATCCTCGTCCAAAAGTATCAGGAAATTATCCGTCTTAGGTCTCACTACACAGATGTCATCTGCCATTGAAACCCATGTTAAACTGCCCAACTTCAAGTGAAGATTGCCCATAGAACGGGTTCTCGTTGGCACCAACAACATACACCACTGCGAACATACATTATATAAGCATTTATTTTCACTGCAAAATTGAGAACATTTCCGTCTCAGTTTTTTGCTATATGACCGCATCTGGCTGTAGTACCGGTCCGAACAGGTGGTTCATTAATCGATTCACTCCGGCTGTCACGTGCGCTATATACCCATGTCCCAAAAGGTCGATGCACAATATTACAAAATAACATGGGCAAAATACAGCCAGAAGGCTTACCATTAAACATACATATTGTTTTAATTCTTCACCATTTCCTAGAAGTGAATATGTGAACCATAATGTGTGTCACAATTAGGAACTATAGTGGACCGTGATGAATGAACTCTCACCCGGAAGTGATCTGTGTAGTGAGACCTTACTGGACGTCAACCCCACAGTACTCATAGGCAGTGCCACAATAAACTACAGAGATTGTAGTTTATACAGAAATAACTTCTCTAGTAGTTAATTAACTTTTTGGTCTCAAATACCATTCGTTCCCTTATTTCTTTCCATCAGTATAACTGGGTATCTATAAAATTTGGAAGTTTAAATGATAATTTGGCAAACTTTTCTGCTGACCCAGAGTTAGCCATGGAGGGTTGTAAATTGTAGTGAAAAGCGTAGAATAATCTGCATTACTTGCCCTCACTGTGAAATTTACCAGCTGATATTGGAAGATTGCACTTGTCCGACACGCGCCGTCTGATTGTCCCTGCCGATGGCGGGCTCTGTAACGAGGAGGCGGGAGGAAGCTGGGAGGTGGGGGTCATGGGGGACGCCATTGGAATCATGGGAGACGCTACCATGGAAACTGGTATTGCTTGTAAGGAAGGAGCTGTTGTATATGGAATTGACAATGCTGGGTGCTTTGATAAAATAGGTGTCTGTAAAAAAAGAAAGAAAATACAGGAAATATTACATTTTATGAAAAGTAAATTACCATAACAAGGGCCCATTTCCACAAGGCAATCTTAGAGCTAAGATCACCTTAAGTGTGTAAGGCAGTTATGCATCTAAAATGATCTTAGGCAGGGCTTCTAGATTATGGTAGCCCCACTCCCATGGCTAGTGATATTCAATGTTGGGCTAGTAATTAACTACTATTACCATGCCTGATGGTTAGTAAAAAAAATTTGGGTCAAATGTTGCAGTTAGTCTATTTTGTAAATATGAATATCTTGCCCCAACCCCCAATGTTAAGTGTTTTTAAGCACTATCTCCCTCTTTAAGTGACATCTGATTATTCCTATTTAGTAAAATTGTATTAACTTAAAGTAAAGTAGGGCTAATGAATTTTTAATTGTGGCTAGTAAAGTTTTTAAATCACTGATCCCATGGCTAGTGGATTTTATAAAAATTCTTGAAGCCCTGTCTTAGGGTCAAGATCACTTCATAGGATGGGCCCCAGTATGGTAAAAATAACATTACTTTTGAAATTCTGTGGAACAACTGAACCAAATACCTATACGGCATGACTAAATATCTGTACATTCATCAGACCTGTATGTAAAGTCATGTTGTGAAAGCTTGTGTCCCAACTTCCAAACCTATTATGTTTCAGCTTCCAGATAGGTTCCAAATATGGATCAAATATAAATAGCACAAAAAACACACACCAGACTACATGTACATGTATATCTAAAAAGCTATTTACAACTGAGGGCTGAAATTTTGCATAAGTTCATTCTGCTACCAGATATATTTTTAAGAGCTTTTTTTAATCTAAAGGGATCAACTAGGAAGATGTTAAAAAAAACTAGGTGATTTGGCATGGAATACTACAGCATCTGGGACAACAATTCTTGATTTGGTTACAATTCACAGTAAATTTAACTGGTTCTGGTTTTGGTCGCAACTTACATCAAAAGTAACTAGTTCTGGTTTTGGTTGCAACTCGCATTGAGAGTAACATGTTCTGGTTTTGGTTGCAACTTACATTTGAGAGTAAATGGTTCTGGTTTTGGTTGCAACTTTCATAAATTGAGAGTTACTGATACTGGTTTTGGTTGCAACTTACATTGAGAGTAACTGGTTCTGGTTTTGGTTGCAACTTACATTGAGAGTAACTGGTTCTGGTTTTGGTTGCAACTTACACTAAGAGTAACTGGTTCTGGTTTTGGCTCAACCTTTGGCTGTGGTGACAACTGGGGTTGTTGTTGTTGATGTTGTTGTTGTTGTTGCTGTTGTTGTTGCTGCTGCTGTTGAGATTGTTGCTTTTCATGTCTGTCAGATTGCTGTTCACTTTGATATGTTTTCATTTGTAAATGTTGCATCATCGCCTGTAACAACTCTTTCTCCCTAGATAACTGAAATATGAACATTCACTACATACAGTTTAGAAAGAATGGAAAACACTGCTTCTATTTTTTTAATATTTCAGAAAAATCATTAATCCATTTCTGCCAGAAAATAATTTGAGGGTACATCATAAAACAATGCAGACCATACTAAGTAGTTATGGGTTTGAAATTGTTGAAACTGGACACTGCCCTTCACGTACTTTGACAAATTTTAAACAGCAGTTCTCTTATTGTCACCCATCTAAAATAATTAAAATATATCCATTAATTTCCTAGATTTTAAGGTACGTAATTTTACCCTCCATACCCTCTAGCAGAAACCTGGTTGTAATTCAGGGTAACTTCCCTGAACAATGTAATTCAAGGTGATGTGACTTGACTTAGGGGTTTTACGTGCACGTTCAGAACAAGTGGTTGTAGTACATGTCTGTCATGGGTGCAAGTGTTGGCTCAAGCAAACTCCTCCGTCCATAACTGAAAGGGGGGGGGGGGGGGGGCTGGATCACCCACATTGGCAGGTGCAAGAGAGCACAGGCAGTCTGACTGGGCTTGGTAACAGGTGGGGTGGTCGTTTGGTGCTATGGAATTTTCAATATGTTCCCATAGGAATTATGAGCCAATGAAAAAGGAAGTGTGCAAATTTCTTATGGTTATTTGATGCATAATCTGGAGCGGTTCACTAAAAGTAAAATGATGCTGTTTGTTTCTGGCTTTTATTTTATCTAACGAGTACAGAGCAGAATATTGTTGGAACCTTGATTTGAGACCTCAGAGGGCTGGAGCGAATGGTATTCAAGGTAAACCCTCAAACATTTATGAACTAAAGTAACTGCAGCTCTGATTGGTTGTAATGTGACAGTCTGTAAACTATTATCTACATGTAATTCCAATAAATTTGCAAGCTTTTATTTACTAAACAGCTGTTGTACAATGTACATACAAAACTTGTTCAGTATACCCTAATATAAGAATTGCAACTGCAAAACAAAGCGCTTCTAATAACATAATATCGCTGAACTATGAAAATCTTTTTTGTTTTTTTAATTGAGGAGACGAAAAACTAAATGTTTTGTTACAAGCTGATTCAGTGTATCAAATGGCTTTTAAGAACTATAGTATAACATGAAGAAAAAAGCATTTGTTTTTCAAGTTAAAGTTCATATGAGTCTTACACTGAAGCTTCTTGTAACAAAACAGGTTTTTTCACCTGAATAACATTAAAAATGCAGATGTGAGCTTCTTAGCTTAATAAAATATACTTTAGATCTTTTAAATGCCATGTGACACCAATATGAATGTGACTAATTAGCTGATTGAATAAAATACTTTGCAGAGTAAGTTAACCACATATATTTTCAGGTAACATTTCTGTTAGCTATTTAGTAGGTGATGTGTCCATGCTATGATTCCCTCAGTCAGGTGTTCCATCTACCTGTGTTACAGTGTGAGTGTCAACTTACCTGTATTTCCAGCTGACTGACCACCTGCAGCTGAACTCGCGCTTGGGCCGTGCTGCGGTCGTCAAGCACATGCTCCGAGTTTAAATGTCTGAAAAAACAAAACTAGGTAAAGGAAGGAAGGAAATGTTTTATTTAGGAACACACTCAACACACTTTATATATGGTTATATGGCAGCAAGAGATCTTTCATATAGACAGGATAGTATATACCACAGCCTTTGTTACACCAGTTGTGGAGCACTGGTTGGAATGAGAAATAGCCCAATGGGTCCACCGATGGGGATCGATCCTAGACCAACTGCGCATCAAGTGAACACTTTACCACTGGGTTACGTCCCGCCTCCAAAACTATTCAATACTATCAATCCATAAAACAAAACCATTGCTAACAGCTTTCTCTGGCATCTCGGGGAATGACTACATGCATGTTTAGTAATAACAAAATAAATCAAGCATAATCTAACATTTTCTCTCATTAATACTGGAAAAGAAAATATTGAGAGTAACTTATCTTTCCCCAACCCACGCCAACTTGATAGTACTAACTGCACTGTAAATCAACCTTCAGCCTATAATTCATCTGTCTTCTTTTCTTACAAATTCTATTTTTATTACATCAGATAACATTTGTAGCTTCATTATACATTACAAGTACCTGTATCCTTAAACAATATATACAGCCTCAAATCAATCTCCGGATGTACTCGTTATTTCACATCTGGAATTGTTATCTGTATTAACACCGGTTTTCTTCTTTCTTTTACTAATTTCCGTGCTTATATCTAATTAAGGTTCAAGCACGCTGTCCTGGGCACACATCATAGATATCTGGGCTGTCTGTCCAGGACAGTTGGATAGTTGTTTAGTGGTTAGTGAGAGAAGACGGTGTAGTGGTCTTACACCTACCCACTGAGTCATTAAAACTCACTCTGTGTGGTAATTGGTACCAGGCTGCAAACCCTGTACGTACCACTACCAGCCTCATGTCCGATGGCTTAACCACGACACCTCTGAGGCCGATAACACCTATTTTGCATATGCTTCTTATCTAGCAAGGAGAGTTAACTCCATTTTGAATGAACTTCATCAGAACAATTAGTATAAAAGTTCTTAATTATCAGGCATTCAGACAATTTTGTAGGTTGTATTTTTAAAAGGTAATGACTAATACTAAAACTTAGTATCATCAAAATTCTGGTACCCATTATGTCTTGAGCTTTTTCAGACGTTAGTTCAACCAAGACTATATCGGGTGTACAGAACTGAATATTTTAAGCAATCTGAAGAACCACAGAATGCTATAAGACAACTAAATACTTTTGTATACATTATTTTATAGCTCTGGATCAGCAGAAAATTTTGCCAAATTAAACATTAAACTTCCAAATTTTATAGATCAACCCAGTTATTTTGTAACAAAATATCAATTACTACTTAAAATTCTTTTGCCAAATTAAAATAAAATTCGCCAATTGTATGCAAAATTTGTAATTGTTGAATTTGGCAAGTGCCAGAGCTAGCCGTGCAATAAGACCATTACTGAATTTTTTTTTGACAAAGCCTCACTTTAAAAATATGGAATAGTCTTCACAAGGAGTGTCACAACCAGGCCATTTACAGAGATTGTGTCTGTACAGAGGGTTATGTTTGTCAAAGCCGTTCGTCTTCGAGTCACTGTGAGAAGATTTGGCACTGTCGTTCGCTCTCACACTGATCGGAGAGGCGGCGGGAATTCCACCTGCAATGACAAACACAATGTTAGACTCAATATTCATGGCAGAGATCCTTTTGCAAAAAAACCCAACAATATTATTCTCAATTTCACCAGAGTATTTAATAGACCTTTTTTTTTTTTTTTTTTTTACAAAAAAGACAAATACACACACACACACACACACACACACACACACACACTGAAACTTGTCAACACCAGACCTCTGTAAACCAGATATTTTTCATTCTCTTTCTAAATATCCTACAGAAGAAAAACCTCTTAAAACTGGGTCTCTTTAAAACCGTACACTTTACTTGGTCCTGTGAATGTCTGGTTTATAGGGTTTCACCATATATACATTATATATATATATAGATATATATAGATATATATATAATTCAATGTTTATTTCCTTTTGTAAAAAAAAAACACACGAAAATAAACAAACCCAAAGAACATTGCTAAAAAACTGACACAAAAATATATATACACTTCAGAAGACATCAATTACTGTGGTAGAAAAGAAAATCCTGTATGTTTGATTGCACATAAACACTGTAACCTATTCTTTGATCAATGACTTACAATGCAGATGGTAACTGTGTCACCACTAGAGCACAATGGTTTATTAATCATCGGCTATTTAATGTTAAACATTGAGGAATTCTGTCATATACTCTTAAAAAGGAAAGCTAAGTTTTTTCCATTAGTAACAATGGATCTTTATTATGCACCATCCCAAAGACAGGATAGCACATACCATGGCCTTTGATATAGCAGTAGTGGTGCACTGGCAGGAATGCACATCAGGCTTTACCACTGGGCTATGCCTCACTCTTACTACATTATTTGTTCATCTTACACTGTAGTATGTATAATGTTCAGTAATATTCTAGTTTGGAAATTTTAAAATCAATTTTGCCATCTATAAAACATTTGTATGTTGTAAAGTACATGTCACCACAGCAATACATCTGCAAAGGTCATGAAGGCACACAGATTCCCACGCAATCCCTGTTTTGCCTTCCGAATTTTACTTTAATTATTTGTTTAGCATTCCTATCAAATATTTTCCCAACCCTAAAAGCTGGTGTGCTGTTTATTTTGTTTGTTTTCCAGCAATGTTTTCTGTGAAAGCCCAGAGTTTTGACATGTACTTCTGTACAAACACGCTGACACTTTTTCAACATCCTTTGTTTTGTATAAATGCAAATGTTGTACAGGTGTTTGAAAAACAGCCACTTCAGTGCCATTAATACCAGAATGTTTATGTCAATAACTGTCAGGAAAGTAGTACAATTATACTTGGGGAACTACAAGTGTTAATGGTGCATGTGTGTGCAAAACCACACTGGCATCTAACATATATAAAAACTAGCAGCAAAAGTTAATGAATTCAATGTAAACCACCTTGCTAAAATAAAAGTATATTGGAACCAAGGACACAGAAGAAATTATAATACTGGATATTACACTGGCATCTAAAACAAATTAAAAACTAGCAGCAGAAGTTGATGAATTCACAAATAAACCACCCTGGAAACAAGGACACAGAATTTTTTTTAATATTGAAACAGTTGTATGCACATTTTTCTACATTACAGAACAGTACTTGCTATTAGTAGGCCTATTAGTATTACAGTCATGTCAAACTATTTGGGTTTCTGAAAACAGAATGTAAAAATGCACATCTGATGTGCAAAAATAAAACCTCTTAGCACCTCATCACATTTTCAAACAGTGACTATTTGGCATCTAACATAAGGATTTTGCAAAACTGATCTACATAGTGAGGAGGTCAATCTGGGATCAATCCCCATTGGTGGGTCCATTAGGATATTTCTTGTTTTAGCCAGTGTACCATGACTAGTATATCAAAGGCTGTGGTATGTGCTATCCTGTGTGAGATGGTGCATATAAAAGATCTCTTGCTACTAATGGAAAAATGTAGCTGGTTTCTTCTCTAAAACTATATGGCAAAATTATCAAACATCTGACATCCAATAGCCGATGATTAATAAATCAATGTGCTCTAGTGGTGTCATTAAAGAAAACCAACTTTTTTTTAGATAGTGACAGAGGAAAGCTGTTGCTGTCATATGGAAGTAAGCAACTCTTACCCAAATACATGTAGCAACAATTAAGGGAACTTATATTTCATGAAACAAGAAGAAAAGCAATATTGTAGAAGAATTTTGTTTTGACACCAGTAGAGCACATTGATTAATTAATCATCGGCTATTGGATGTGATTAATTAATCATCGGCTATTGATGTGATTAATTAATCATCGGCTATTGGATGTCAAACATGGTCATTCTGACACTGTCATCAGAGGAAACCCGCTACATTCTTTCTAATGCAGCAAGGGATCTTTTATATGCACTTTCCCACAGACAGGAAAGCACATATCATGGCCTTTGACCAGTTGTAGTAGTTTACTGGTTGGAACAAGAGAGAAAACAATCAGCTGAATGGATCCACCGAGGTGGTTCGATCCTGTGACGCAAGCACCTCAAGTAACCACTCAACCGACTGAGCTAAATCTGCAGTATTTCAGATTCTCATCAGCATATGCATCAATTTCTACCCCATGCCACCTATTTTATTCTCATTATTTAGTTGTTTTTTAATTTCAGTACATGTACATATATCAGTTTTATTCTTAATTTTAATGCATATTCTGCTTTTTGATCCTTGCATATAGCTTGAAGCTGGTTGAACTAATTAAATATAAAACGCTAAAATTACCCATCCAATATGAGGGAAAATAAAGTAAAATCATTTTAGATATTTTCAATACTGAAAATCAAATAACAGCAGGCACCCAAGAGCTTGTATAGAAGTTTAGTAAAACCCCAAAACTCAAAAACCAACATAAACAAAACAGTATATATATGTATATTTATGTGTGCATGTGCGTGTGCGTGTGTGTATATATATATATATATATATATATATATATATATATATATATATATGTACACACACACATATACATACATACATACATACAGTTGAGACTGGTCTAACGGCCACCTGTATGCAATGGTCACCTGCCCATAACGGCCACTTTAAATCCCACCCAATGCATTTCCTTCTTTATTTTACCTGTATATAAAAGCCACCTGTTCAATGCGACCAGCGGCCACTATTTTTTTTACCAAAATGAATGGTTGAACCTGCTATAACGGCCACAAAATTACAATGACCACTATTTGTGTCCAAAATGGACAGTTGAACTTGCCATATCGGTCACAAGATATATACATGTATTGACCTGTCCCAGTCACAATATGAAACAACTCATCATTAATCGCATGTGCATCTTAATCTGTATGATATGGTCGGTCATTTAATTTGCAAGGTGTCTTGTTATTGGTTGAAGTAAGGCTTGTACTGAACTTATATATGTATATTCGACCTATCGACACTGATATGTAATGTATTGCAAGGTGTGTGATTTCTGCTTGTCAGACTGGCAATTGCAACAGTATGCCAGGATGTTTGTTAAGCCATTACACCTTGACAAACTGACCCTTTTGTTAATGTAGAATGATTTCTTATCTGCAACCTTTTGCGTGTTGTGTACTAATTTTATCGGTAACAGAATGCAGTGGAAAGCATTCAACGATAAATGACTTATTTCATAAGAGTGTTATAGTGTCTTAACAAAAAATATTAAATTTATGTTTTGTATAACTTTTTTTTTTGAATAACATTTTTATGTAGTCAGACCTGTCAACTTTTAGTCGAGAAAGCAGGAGGTGTGTGTTGAAAAAGCAGGAGATTTTTTTAATTCACACAATTTAACCCAAAATCGCAAGATTTAAAAAAAACATTATTACAATAAGTTATATGAATACTATATAATGTCATATATACTTGTTAACCTTAGATCTTGGCTTTAAAATTTAATTTTTTTTAATTGAAAAATTATTCATTAATTTTTTTTTTTTTTTAAAGTTTAAATATTATTATGATTTAATACATATTTAAAAAAAAAAAAATATGTTATCCAAAAATGTTAAGAACATGAACAAGACATTAAAAAATTAATTAGTACATTTACGGTATTACACTTACAGCCTTACAGGTTGCGTTACATTATCATTTGTGGTTAGTGTACCTAAGTACCAAAGACAAATTTATATAAATTAATATTCAGTTTTTACTATAATGAGGAACGGTGGCGTGGTACTTATTTAAAATCATTATAATGATGCAATAAACATTGTATTTTCATTAATCATAAGTAAAACCTCATTACGGACATCGTGTGAAATATACCGGAATTATACCCATTTCCATGAGTAATTTATGTCAATGTCAAACACAACATTTTTTAATTTCTTGAAGTGTACCCTTATAACCAACATTTTACTGCACAAACATACAAAATGAACTGACACAAGTATGTTTATACAGCTAATTGGTCTTTTCGTTGTCTTGCTGTGACATGTGATTTTAACATCATAATGCATCGTGTGTATCGCTGTCAACTCGGAGTCTGGCAGTTCAGATTCGTCATAGTTGCATTATGTAATCCAGTGGGAAGACATTTTACAAGTCAGAGGTGTTATTAGAACTAAATTGGATAGGTTTTTTTATATGGCAACACTAAATGTCAATACACAGCCTGTTGAATTAGCGGCAACACGCTTCGTAGCCATTACGATGACAACAAACATTATAATAACACGTCATTTTATAAACTCCATGTGCTTTTTGAACACTATAAATAGGCTATCCCACAATTCTCACTTCGGCAAAGGATAACAGTCGGGACAATTCGGCCTGTTACATTCTCAGAAACTGAAAGTAGTCGACATTTTCCGACATTAAAAGTAATTTATTTTATATCAGTGTTCTCGCTGCTCCATAGAAAGCAGGGCAGCCCGCCCTGCTATTACATTTTGACGTCCTCCTTTCATGTTATCCGCCCTCCTTTATTTTTCTGCCCTCCTCTTTATTTTCCAGCACCCTACTATATTTTCCAACACCAATCTCCGCTATTTCCAAATGCACACTTTATTCCACATAAAAAAACACAACGATCAGTCTGCACACGGACATTAAAGGCAACAAGCCGCGTTGTGTACGAAAAAGCAATTGATGAAACATTTACGACAGTTACCGTAATGTAATTTAACTATTTTTAACAGCCTCTATTTTGTCCCATACCTGTATCCATTTGTATGTTTAATATACACAATAAAAGTTATATTTTATTTGAGCAATGAAAACATTTTAATTTTTTAAGGATTCGGCAATCTCCGACTGAAACCCACCCCCCCCACTTATTTGGCGCCAAATTAGTCATGTGATCAGAATGGTCATTCTGTCTTTTGTTTCCACTAACTATCGTCCGATATTTTGTCCTCAATTGCAGATATAATTGGTTGTAACTGATGATTTTTACTTTCTGTCATTCTATTCAGCAGTTCTTTATAAAATATTGTAAACTTTTCACTGCTTATAAAAACAACGGAAGTGGTAGTGTTTATCATTAAAATAATTTATTTTGGATGCCAAATAATATATACACCACCTTTACAGAAACGAAACTACTTTTTATCAGTTGGCGATAATATTTTATCACAGCGATTGATTCATTCAATGAAGATGGAAATAACAAAAAATGTATTCAACATTAGGGGATCACTTTACAAACATCGTATATCTTGAAATCTTTATTAAAACAATAATATAAAAACTTTTATCAGTTCAGCAAACACGGAACTGCCCGTGAATGTCAGATCGATAACATCTTCGGTTCAATTAAAAGATGAATCTGCTTGTATTTTGTATAAACGTTTTTGCACTTTTATGTAGGCTAAATAAGGAGTATGTCTTTCCACAAAGTCTACCAACACACAACAACATGGTAACCAAGCTGCCCCCCCCCCCCCCCCCCCCCCCCCCCTTTTTTTTTTTGCTTTTTGGGTGTGGGTGTTTTTTTGTGATTTTTTAAGAGTGGTGCCGTGTGGCCGCCCTCCTTTAATTTTCACCAAGCGAGAACACTGTATATCAGTGGTGGGGAAAAGCCCCTTTTTCCAGGTCTGGGACCGATTCTCGATCTCTGAGACCGAAATTATTTTTCAAAAACGTGCGTTTGCCGGTCCCACTTTTGTCATTCTTGTCGGTCCGAAGCACCTGTCCATTTCTATTATTGAAACAAATTCCTATCCATCAAGTGGACCAGCTTGCCCAGACATCGGTATCTCGTGCATGATTTAAAATAATAAATAAATAGTGGTCAATATGGCTGGTGTTTCAGACGTGATTTTAAAGTCTGCCTAAGTATATCGCCAGTCACTGAAGTAGGACCTACAGTAGTGTCAATCAACTGCCACTAGGCTAGACATTTGTCAAAGTCGCTGAGCCGGTCAAGAGATTAAACAGACGTTAACGATAGCACCATTCTTGGTTTAGAGACCCATCAAGATATTACACTCCAATTAAAACAAAGGACCCAGAATTTGCAACTGGTTACAATCAACACCTGTTAACACCTGTGTACGGAGCTCTGTTGGGTCGAGTGTCCCAGTCCGAAGCAAGAGGCTTTTGTACAATACAAACTGCTTGAAATAGCATAAAATATACTGAAATAATCTATAAATGTATTTATTGTTGACTGTTCAATTTAGTGTATCCAATAATTATAAAGGATTTTAAAATTAACAAAAGGTTTCCACCTTTTTTTGTTAACAAGTGGGAGTAAGCAGAACAACTGTTATCTCTAGAGCCAGCAGAGGTCAAATTTCATCCAATCAGTGATGACGTTATTACTCTCTTTGTCTAAACATGTGCTAGCTCAGGCTGCCAAATGCTTCAATGGTGCTATCTTTTATTAATTTTCAGGACACAGTGCTGAATACTCGTACTTTTTATACATATATGGGAATTAAAATTCATAACTTTTATTCATTTTTTATATTATTTATTCCATTATGTAAAATATATACAATTTGTGGGGGGTTTTCACTGTGTGATAAAAAAAAAAGAGTTTCATATTTTCATATTTATCGTTTCGCGTTCATGATTCAAGATAAAACTTTACAAATGTCACTGTGATTTAAAAAAAAAACTATTTGGCAAATATCGTCTTTTAAATGTTCTTCTTTCTTTTTTATTCCTTTCTTTTTTTTTCCCTCCCCTCCCCTCCCCTCCCCCCCCCCCCCCGGTAGTGACGACATCAAGTGGGACCGATTGACAATTTTATTTTCCCCCACCCCTGCTGTATATGTATTTAGTTTATCCTTTACCTGTATATAACAGCCACCTGTCCATAATGGCCACTTTTGCCAGGTCCCTGAGTGGCCGTTATATACAGTTTCGACTGTATATATTATGTGTATATTTATGTTGTGTGTGTATGTATATATAGTTTGGGGTTTTTCAAAGGAGAACTCAAACACAAAATGACATTAATGTTTCCAAAGTAATTAATTAATAATGACCACATTTGTTCAAAGCTTTTTAAACATAAATCTTCAATCCAAGAAATGACAAACTTTTTTTGGCACTAATGGCATGTACTTCTTAACCTTAAACATTTGAGAATATTAAATGATTAAAAATAAGAAAAACAAAGATAATTTCTTTATGACGATACATGAATTTATATTATTTATCTGGCTATCCCAAGAGTATTGTAAACTGATCGGCTTGTTTATGTTTGTCACAATGCCGGGCTGTCAGTTTTGAAATATGCATTATGTGGCATTATAGGACCACTCAGCTTTCTTCATCCATTTTATGTTAATAGTTCTTGTAGGTGTGGTTATAAAGAATCATCCCCCTCACTAAACAAAGTTACATTACACAACATTTAGCTATCAGCAGAAAAACACTCATGCTTTTTTTAAAAATTTGTTTGTTATAAAATTTGGTTACAGGCACGATGGAAGCAAATAGCAATGGGTGGGGTGGGGGGGGCTGACTGAGATCGAGGGTACAAAGCAAAATTTCTAGAGGGTTCGAGGGTATGTTCTCACGTAAAAAATTAATCTCTGCCTTAAGATTTAATACCAATAATATTTTTCATTGCCTGGGTTATTGCTTCTTTGTTGATTTTTTTTTTTTGGGGGGGGGGGGTGTTGTTGTTATTTTGTGGGGGTTAAGGGGGGGGGGGGAGTGGATTGTGTTTTCTTCTTCTTGTTTGTTTTTTTGTATTATATATATACATACACATATCTGTGGAGCATTTTAGCCATAAATAAAATTATTAAACTAGTATTATGCAAATCAAACACAATGAAACATTATTTCCAGATAATTTAAGCTATTACAAAACAGGACTACCCATAGGTAATTATATCATATCGGTCAAATTATAGAGGGAAAAAAATAATTTCTGTTTACTAGTACCGCAGCAAAGTTTTAAGCAGTGACTATTGGCCATTATATTGGTTGGTTATTGTACATGGCTTTGGGTGAGAGAGGAAAATGGTAAAACAGACTGTTTAATCAGCAGGTATTAGGTATCAAACATACATACTGTGTGTCATGTCAAGTCTGCACTGAAGTTGTTTGGGTTTGTTTGGGTTTTTTTTTTTGGGGGGGGGGGGGGGTAAATTATTTTTTCTGTTTGTGGTATTTTGTTTTGTTGTTGTTTCTTTTATTAGGATTCTTCTGGAATAATCTAGATATTTTGGGATTCCATTTCTTATTTTTCCTCCCAAAATCTGTGATTCTTGGAAGTATGGAATCCTGTTAAATTCTTAGCCTGATTTATATGCACTAGCTTTCCCATGACAGGACATACCACTGCCTTTGATAAACCTGTGATGGAGCCTAAAATAAGCTGCTTTTCAAGTACTTTAAGTACATTCAGCACCCTTAACGACCAATAAGCTTTATATACATTGTGCTGATAAATCTCCATGGTAACAGCAGACATTAAAAACAGATTTTAAGATGAGATTTGTACTTTACAAAAACACATCTCAATTCACTACTATACTAACCTAACAGAAACATAATGCTTATATTTATCCCGACAGAGAAACTGTTTTCATTTCAGCAATTTATCAACAGTCTCCAAAGTTACGATTTAAATATTGTATGTGTTATTTCAAAGTTATAGATCAGAGATTTTGTTTGATGCATTATAAATGATACTCTTCTTGTTATAACTGGGCTTATAAATAAATACTTTATGCCATGAAGGCAGACGGGAATCAAACACAAGGCAGGAGATAGGATCGAACAGTGCCGTTTGTTATCTTCAATAACTACCCATGAATAAACCATTACAACATGTTATTTTCATATTGTTCACGAAACAACAGATATGTTTTTGTTATAAGATCTGTAATAAGATACATCCATAGATACCCTTTGCAATTTAGAAAGGTCTGTTTAAAAAAAAAAAACAAAAAAAACACAGCCTTAGGGAGAACATCAGTTGTGTTTGTAGCGAGTGTTGTAGCTGTGATGGTGGGAAGTGGATATAAAAAGACCTAGTAATATGAACATGTAGTTAGAATCACTATCAGATGTTTGTGTTTTCACAGCTGTTTGGGGTTTTTTTTGTTTATTTGTTTGTTTGTTTTGTTTTGTTTTGTGGTTTTGTTGTTGTTGTTGTTGTTGTATTATTTTGTGGGGGTGCGTTGATTTTTTTTTTATGCTTTGTTTTGTTTTTGTTGTTATTGTTTTTCCTTTGTTTTTTTAAATTTTAAACTTTTAGTTGTTTTTTGGGGGGGGTTTAGGGGCTGGGGGGACAGGGTATAGATGGGTGGGTACTGCATCAATAAGAAAAATTAAATAACCGTTCTACAATATGTCCTCACCCTCCCAACCTGTTCATCAAAGGCCATGGTATATAATGTCCTGTTTATATATATATATATATATATATATATATATATATATATATATATATATATATATAAAAGATCCATTGCTGCTGCAATGTATTTGGTAGGACTACTAGGAGTAGTTTCTTCTCATACTCTCAGGATCAAGTATCAAAATAACCATTTAACATGGTGTTAAACATCAAATAACCATTCCACCACCCACCCACCCACCCACTCTACCTAATTAGGCTTAATAACCACTGCAACCCCAGCAACTGTCTACCATAATCGACAATGCCATACAGTTTTTCATTTTTCATGACACTTTTTTTTTTTGCTGTAGACTATATTCAACTTTTTGTCCACAGCTCTTCTTCTTCTTTTTTTGCCATGGACATTTTCTTAATTGCAGGGATTGCGCTGACTAAACAATGTGCTGAGGTGCTAATAAACAAACTTTTCCATAATGGCTATATGGATTAAAAACAAACAATGTCCTCTAGGTATCATTAAACATTCCATTCTCTCCCGTCTAATCCACAAATCATATCTATAAACCCTATTGATTTTATATATATCCTCCTACTAAATAGGTTTATGAAACCACAGAACCTGTAATTTAAGCCTGTGTAAACCAGTACATATAACATTGTCAGTGTCAGCTTAATAACTGCAGTTTGTTGTGTAGTGGCCAATACAAGCTTGCTTGATGGCCATAGTACCTACATGTAAATCATCAGTGTTCCAAAAATAACACACTCGATGACTGTGTCCATCCATCGTGCGATGGACACACATTGAGTCCATCCTGCAAGGCTTGTTGATAACTGTGCTGTAAACAAAGAGATGTTGTTTGCCCCAATTCGGCACAGTGCAAAGAAAAATTATTGGAAATCAATGCACCAAGACTTGAGGAAAGTATTATTTTGAATAATACTCCGTTTCGGTGCTTTGCAATTCCTGCAATTACCTCTCTGTGTTTGATTGGTAATTATGTGATAATTGTATTTTATTTGGGGCTAAAAACTGCTCCACAGAACACTCGAGTGTCTTTTTTATATGTTTTTTTCTTCCTTGTAGCTAGATCTGGACTAAAGGCAATATCAACACAAGATCCATTTAGACTAAAATCCAATTATCTGTGGGAATCTCGGAATATTTACAAATTATCTGAATCAGCCAGTGGGATTGTTATTTGTATGGAGGTCAGGCCTCACTGTTTATTCCCTGGGCTTGTGTTACTGATTCTAAACAACACACCCTGGATACAGTAAACACTGAGACTTGAGTAAACATCCTGCAGAGTTTATCATTTGATGTAAGACAAGCCATACGAGGCTGACGCATTCATATTTTGTTTATTTATTTTAGTCGAGAGCAAAACTTGTAGCCCAGCCAACTGCCACCAGAATGTAAAGAAAACAATATGGCCGACCAGTTGGTACAATCCAGTCTTCTGGAGGAGAAGCTAGCTGTGAGATGATTTCTTTGGGCCAGGATGAAGGGCAAAGAATATTTCAAATGAAATGAAAATAACAACTTAACACTACAGTAGACAACAACTTTTTTTTTTTTTAAAGTTGCAAAAAATTTGAATGTACAAAATTTATTTTAGTATGTAATTAAAATGTAGTCACCAAAAGGAGTATCCAAAAATGGCCTTTTTAAAATGAAATGAAAATAACAACGTAATACTATAGTAGACAACTTGGGTTTTTTTAAAGTTGCACAAAATTTGAATGTACAATTTTTTTTTTTTTTAAATATAATTAAAATGTACAGTCAGCAAACAGAGCATAAAAATGTGTCTTTTAAAATAGGTTCTTGCTTAATACAGGTCAGTTTATATTATATTAGATGTTTGGAAAAATAGAAAAGTGGCCTCTTAAGCTGGTTTGACTGTATTTTCTTTTTTACTTTTTTGTTTTCAAAACAACATTTGCTATTTATGAACAACGAAATAACCTACTTTTCACATTATCCAGCACATTAAGTAAAAACAAAACCTAAATTTAAAGTGTAAACACATTTTGAAATTTTTAATAGTTAAACCCACTTGAATTAAGCAACCACTTGTTCCAATATGCCCTCTTGATAATATTTTAAATGATGTTATCCATTTGTCCAAATCATCAAATGTACACATGTATAACAGACTTCGGGTTTTTTAATAACCCTGAAGAATAAAAAATATTCTCTTTAATATGCTAGAAATGGTACATTTGTACTCCTCAAAATAAAACGTCTGTGGCTATGGAGGGTTGGTTTCCTTCATGCTACCAACACCCAGGAAAAGCAAAGCAAAGCACTAGAGCACACTGATTAATGAATCATTGGCTACTGGATGTAAAATATTTGGTAATTCTGACACAGTCTTCAGATGAAAGCTGCTACATTTTCTGAACATGTCATGTTATGTTATGTTATAATGATTAACGTGCACCTTCAGAACAAGCGTTTTTAATGCATGCCTGTCATAGGCACAGGTGTCGGCCTCGGCTGGCTCCTCTGTCCAGGACAGGATTTTCCGAATAGCAGCAAAGAATCTTTTATATGCACTTTCCCATAGACTGGAAAACTTATGGTACACCAGTCATGGGGCCCTGATTGGGATGGGATAAAACCTAATGGGTCTGTTGAGGTGGTTCAATCTGGCTGTATCCCAAACTGGCTGTATCCCAAACTGGCTATATCCCAAACTGGCTATATCCCAAACTGGCTGTACCCCCAAACTGGTTGTACCCCACAAACTGGCTATACCTAAAATAGCAATAGTTAAAAAATAATTATTATAAAATGAACTGATATGCCTTTCATTAAAAAACAAAATGGTTACAAAAAAAGTTTTTTTGTGTAAAGTTTAACTGTTTTGTTTGACGACATCATTAAAGAACATTGATTCCAGGCCTCCGAATTAAAGAACATTGATTCCAGGCCTCCGGATTAAAGAACATTGATTCCAGGCCTCCGTATTTCACGGAAACAATCATTTCCAGTACCGTCTCAGTAAGATCAAGGAACCAAAGTTTCGTTTCCCATGATTATTATATCAAGTACAACTAACTAAAATAATATATATATAATTATTTTTTAAAAACAGTTTCCGATGGGTACCCACGATCACAAGGCACGGAATTCGACAAGTGTTTCCCATGAAATATGAAATCCTATGGCCTGTGATTCATAATCATCGGCTATTGGATGTCAAACATTTGGTTAGTTTGATGAATCCCACCAAACTTTTCCATTAGTAGTAAGGGATCTTTCATATGCACTATCTCACAGACAGGATAGCACATACCAGGGCCTTTGATGTACCAGTGGCAGTGCACTGGCTGGAACGAGAAATGGCCCAATGGGCTCACAGAAGGGCATCGATGGTAGACTGACCGTGCATAAAGCGAGTGCTTTACCACTGGGCTATGTCCTGCCCCAGGCTACAAGAAGCCACCACAAGATTCAGAAGCTTTAGCTACACACAAACTGAACATTAAATAAAGTCACAGAAATCTGACATCAAGCCGAATTTATTAACACTACTTCATAATATTAACAAACAATTTGTCAATTTATTAAAACAAGATATATATATTCAGCTTAACCACAGACTCCATTGTCAATTAAAAGAGTCATGATTCAGACACACCCACAATACAACAGGCTCAACTAGCTACACATTATGGGAGTCACCGCACTGTAAACATCACAAACTAATTACTATGTTTACACAATTTTACTTATGGAACAAGGAAATGTTTTTATTTAACAACACACTCAACACATTTTATTTACGGTTATATGGCATCGGACAAGGACCACATGTATTGAGAGCTGAAACCCACTGTCGCCACTTCATGGGCTACTCTTTTTGATTAGCAGCAAAGGATTTTTTTATATGCACCATCCTACAGACAGGATAGTACATACCACGGCCTTTGTTACACCAGTTGTGGAGCACTGGCTAGAACGAGAAATAGCCCAATGGGTCCACCGACGTGGACATATTATGTGTGTACAATCAAGTGTGATTTGATGTGTGGGGTTTTGGTTGGTGTTGTTTTATTGTTGTTTGTTTTATTGTTGTTTGTTTTTATTTGGGCTTTTTGTTATTTTTGTTTCTTTGTTTAATTTGTTTTTGTTTTGGTGTTGTTTGTTGTTTTTTGGAGTGGTTTGTTTTTGGTGTTGATGTTTTCTTGTTTTTGTTTTTGTTTTGGTGTTGTTTGTTGTTTTTTGGAGTGGTTTGTTTTTGGTGTTGACATTTTCTTGTTTTTACTGGGGGTTTTGTGGGGGTTTTTGTTGCCTTTTTTGTCTTTTATGTTTTATAGAATAATAAGTAATTTCCATTTTATATACATGTTGTACATCAAGCTTGTGACACATTAATTTATTTTGACAACGGACATAGGATAATTTGAAATGATAACCATTCTGATAGTCTTGGCTGGTGAGGCAAACTCATTACCACATGAACAGTCAGTCTATGACTACAGATATTAATCATGATATTGTTCAGGCACCATGAAATATTACAGTAAACATTGGGACAGTACTAGTGACCGATTATCAGCTTCTCATTTGTTTTACAACCCTAAGTATGATCACGATCAGAGTAGGTCAATTCCAGCCAATCACATTACAGGTGGGTGATATGTTTCACGGGATTAACACACGGGTGTCAGCACCGATAGGCTGTACCACCTGGGTAATAACCTTCAATCAGGGAAGTAAACCAGTCATTTGTACAATGGTTTGAATAACAGGATGTAACACATGAGGTCTGATACACTGTAGAATGAATCCCTGCCAACAACGCATGTCATGTCCGACTCATAGAATAAAACAGAAATTCATTAATAGTTACATATAAAAGTTAAAACCCCAAATGTTCACTGGTTACATAAAACACATGTACACCAGTGTAAACTTCCGGAGTGATTATAGATTTATTGTACAGTTTACAAGTGATTTACTGCCCCCCCCCCCCCCCCTCAATTTAACACCAATCCTACTAACTGTCAACAACTTCCTTTTAAGTACAGTTTGTATTTCTGTCTTTGATTTACTGCCACCTCAACTTTCTGCCATCTGCCAGATGTCCATTTATCCATTATAACACCTACCTGTACCCTCGATATTATCACCAACAGTCCAGTCTGAAGATGACCATTGTGCTGTAATTAACAAATTCTGTTGTACACTGGTTGTCTACAGTCAACTCTACGTGATAAATTAAGTCTAGAAAAGTATATGTCAGACAGTCAGACAGACGGACATACAGAAACAAAACCTGTTGTCCCCTTCTGATGGACCAGTAGGGGATTAATAAATATATAACATCACTATAATAAAGAGAAATAATAATTATTATTAAACAAATAACTACACAACATCGCTATAATAAAGAGAAATAACTATTATTATTAAACAAATAACTACACAACATCGCTATAATAAAGAGAAATAACTATTATTATTAAACAAATAACTACACAACATCACTATAATAAAGAGAAATAATAATAATTATTATTAAACAAATAACTACACAACATCGCTATAATAAAGCTACACACTCACCTGGAAATAACAAGCCGTCGGTGGGCAGCCCGCCATTGGTGAAGTTGGGTAGGGTGGGCAGGATGGGCGCCTGCGTTGCGGCTGCCGTTACGACGGGGACCGAGGGGATGGTGAGGCCGTTGAGGTTGTTCTTCATGGAGTTCTCCTCCAGCCCCGACTGCGTGGCCACCTCCTTCCACAGCTGCTGGATCTCGGCATGAGACATCATACCTGAAGGAGGAGGATACGACAACATGCCCTGTAGATACAAGCCGTATGTCATGGGGGTGAGGGGAGACAACCCAAACGGAGGGGGCATCATGGTGGTGAGGAGGGAGCACATGTCACCCTGAGTCGGAGTCGTCGGAGTCGTTCTCTTTCTAGTCGTGTGACTGTCACCCTGTCCTGTATGAATCGATGTACGTTCGTCCTGTCCTACAATACACCTTAATTGTTCTTTCCTCTCTGCTGTGTCGGTTACACTGTAAACACTGTCCGCTAACAATAGGCCATCAGGCAGGAGCAGTGATGGGTTTTTAAAAAGCTTCCTCTCTTTTGTGCTGTGCATTTTCATAAGTGCCACACACAACAGGCAGGAGGCCCGTAAACAAGATGGCATCCAGCCAGCCACAACTGTGTAAACAAGAGGAGCCCTGACATTTGCGTAAACAAATCAATTATAAATAGTCAGCTGGTCGAAGCCGGCTGTACAAAAAGATATAAACAAGCTCGGAAAAGCTTTTATCAATTCTGCTGACAAAAATACGCCCCAAACAAGCAGGCTGACGGAAGTGTTAATAGAGCTACCCAGCTGAATAGAAAGCACCAATTGCTAAATAACACCCAAACGGTCTTTGATTATTTCTGTTGACATTGTTAAAAGTCTCTCATAGGACACAGTGTTGTTCATAAGTATTGGCTGCTGTTGAGATACCACACTGAAATCACTCCCGATATAAAAGAATATCACACTGATATACAACAACAGGCCTGAAAAATCTTACAGATAAGGGCATAATATTTGAAACAGGAGACAACCACCACCAAAGAAATCCTTTGTCTGTATGTTGGTGTAATGTTTTGTTTTTTGTTGTTTTTTCTCCCTTCACTCCCCTGGGTTGTACCTAAATAATATATGTTATGTAAACACAGTCACACAGTTACTGACGTTTCCTCCGCCAGAGCAACAACAAAGACTAGAAAGCCACACAGCTGCAACATGAACCAAAAAAAAAAAAAAAAAAAAAACATCTGATAACAATGGGTCATGGGTTTGGTGTCAACAACAACATGAATAAACAAGGTATGTAGCTTTATTAAGAGACAGCACTGCACAACAACTTCAGAACAGAACTACTATATTCACCACACTGCAAACAATGTTTAGTAAACACTAAGACATTTTTTTAGTTAAATGTTTGTTTTGTTTTTTTAATTATTAGCAAGCTTTATTAGACAAATATAAATGTTATTTGTAAGATAACAAGGAAAATAATTTATTTATTAAATTTGTTTAATCACAGCCATCTATGTATCATTCCAGCTAGTATATCAAAGGTCATGGTATGTGCTATCCTGTCTGTGGGATGGTGCATATATAAAAGATCCTTTGCTACTAATAGAAAAATGTAGTGGGTTTCCTTTCTAACAATATATGTCAGATTTACCAAATGTTTGACATCCAATAGCTGATAATTAATAAATCAGTGTGCTCTAGTAGTGTTGTTAAACAAATAAAACTTTTTACATGTAAGTATTCTCATGAAACAAAACTGAGATAAGCATGGAAAGTAATTTAAAATGAAATGTAATATTCATGATAAATGCTAGGCATGTTTCTGTCAATCTTGCCGTACTCCCAAATCTTAGTATAAATGTGACCAACTGATAAGTAGCCAACTGTAATGTAAAGGTAAGAAAACAAATGTATCTCTTATTAGGTAGCTGCATTATGCAGGTTTGACTGTAGGTACATTTATTTACCTACATGTACCTTCCATTGTGCATTTTTGTGCAAGTTTTGGGGAAAAAAAGACATACTTATTTGAATGTCAAAAGATGTTAGGGTTTTTTTCAACTTAGGGGCAGGGATGAAAAATCACTATATTATGTGATTTAATGTGAAATAAACTAGCTTAATCTTTAATAAGATATAATCATCACTATTAATTTTTTGTTTTTTGTTTAATAAGAATTGAAATAAAACCAAAAACATTTACATAATTTGAAAATCCCATAATGGTAAAAGTGAAACATTTCGTGGGTTTTGGCACAATTTGTACCAAACATTTACACAGCATCACAATGCATTTATTATGGAATTACAACGATCTTAGTGCTGTTGTTGTTGGTGGAGGGGTTGGGGAAGGTTTTGTTGTTGTTGTTGGTGGAGGGGTTGGGGAAGGTTTTGTTGCTGTTTTTGGTGGAGGTGTTGGGGAAGGTTTTGTTGTTGTTGGTGCAGGGGTTGGGGAAGGTTTTGTTGTTGTTGTTGGTGCAGGGGTTGGGGAAGGTTTTGTTGTTGTTGGTGCAGGGGTTGGGGAAGGTTTTGTTGTTGTTGTTGGTGCAGGGGTTGGGAAAGGTTTTGTTGTTGGTGGTGCAGGGGTTGGGGAAGGTTTTGTTGTTGTTGTTGGTGCAGGGGTTGGGGAAGGTTTTGTTGTTATTGTTGGTGCAGGGGTTGGGGAAGGTTTTGTTGTTGTTGGTGGTGCATGGGTTGGGGAAGGTTTTTTGTTGTTGTTGTTGTTGGTGCATGGGTTGGGGAAGGTTTTGTTGTTGTTGTTGGTGCAGGGGTTGGGGAAGGTTTTGTTGTTATTGTTGGTGCAGGGGTTGGGGAAGGTTTTGTTGTTGTTGTTGGTGCAGGGGTGGGGGAAGGTTTTGTTGTTGTTGGTGGAAGGGTTGGGGAAGGTTTTGTTGTTGTTGGTGCAGGGGTTGGGGAAGGTTTTGTTGTTGTTGTTTGTGCAGGGGTTGGGGAAGGTTTTGTTGTTGTTGTTGGTGCAGGGGTTGGGGAAGGTTTTGTTGTTGTTGGTGGAGGGGTTGGGGAAGGTTTTGTTGTTGTTGTTGGTGCAGGGGTTGGGGAAGGTTTTGTTGTTGTTGTTGGCGCAGGGGTTGGGGAAGGTTTTGTTGTTGTTGTTCAAAAGCTTTTTTTTTTTTAAACTTTGCTTTGTTTAATATAAGTACATTAATTTATTAATCAGCTATTGGATGTCAACCAGTTGGTAATCGGTTGCAAATGGCCATTTCTTAGAAAAGATGGGACATTACATAGACAACTGAGAGTATTGTAATCCCCTGAAGTTGGCAGTGGGATGTTGCCAAAACATTGCGTACAATTTGTGACAAAAGCGATGAACTGTAAAGACACTAGCCTGAAGTTTCTGAAAGCCCGAGTTGTTTTTTTAAATGAATATTTTTATACATTGTAAATATATGTAGTTATATATTTGGTCTTCTCTGTTTGACGAATACTGGCGGGAATTTACTAAAAATGTAATGAATACATTTTACTGTACTGTACTGCACTGATTTGTAAGTACAGTACTGTACTGTATTGTACTGATTTATATAATACAGTACTAAACTGTATTGTATTGTACTAAACTGTACTGTATTGATTTGTACAGTACAGTACTAAACTGTACTACTGTACTGTACTGTGTTGTACTATACTGTACCAAACTACTGCACTGTATTGAACTGTATTGTATTGTACTAAACTACACATATACAACACTACTAAACTACTGCACTGTATTGAACTGTATTGTATTGTACTAAACTACACATACACGACACTGTACTAAACAGTAACTACTGTACTGTATTGAACTGTATCATATTGTACTAAACTACACATACACGACACTGTACTAAACAGTAACTACTGTACTGTATTGAACTGTATTGTATTGTACTAAACTACACATACACGACACTGTACTAAACAGTAACTACTGTACTGTATTGAACTGTATTGTATTGTACTAAACTACACATACACAACACTGTACTAAACTACTGCACTGTATTGAACTGTATTGTATTGTACTAAACTACCCATACACGACACTGTACTAAACTACTGCACTGTATTGAACTGTATTGTATTGTACTAAACTACACATATACATGTATGGCATTGTACTAAACTACTGTACTGTATTGAACTGTATTGTATTGCACTAAACCACACATATACATGTACGACACTGTACTAAACTACTGTACTGTATTGAACTGTATTGTATTGTACAAAACTACACATACACGACACTGTACTAAACTACTGCACTGTATTGAACTGTATTGTATTGTACTAAACTACACATACAAGACACTGTACTAAACTACTGCACTGTATTGAACTGTATTGTATTGTACTAAACTACACATATACATGTATGGCATTGTACTAAACTACTGTACTGTATTGAACTGTATTGTATTGTACTAAACTACACATACAAGACACTGTACTAAACTACTGCACTGTATTGAACTGTATTGTATTGTACTAAACTACACATATACATGTACGACACTGTACTAAACTACTGTACTGTACAACTCTATCCTGTACTTGTCTATCCTGTACTGTAAACCATATTCTGTCACACAATCACATTTACATACGTGTACTTCATGTCATCTGACAAATGTTTGAAATACTCTGCAAATTTGCCGCAGATTTTTTGCTTGTTATTTATTTTCTCTTCCGACATATCTTCTGTTTGATATGATAGCCCGTGGCAGTGGGCGAAAATCCATGAAGAATCCGTGAGGAGACATGAGGGCAAGAAATGCTAACAACAGTCAGACATATTTGATTTGCGGGTCGCGGAAGGTCCTGCAGGAATATAAAGGCATTTCGACATGTGCATCATCTCTTGTTTATTCAGAATCAAAATCAAACAGGCCAATACTGAATCTGATTGAATTTTCCCCTCTCCTGCCTGCCTATATTTGACTCCTGTCGAGTAATTCTAAATATTGGTATTTTCCCCAAACTAAAACATATTTCCCTTGTCAATAAAACGGGGCTCATATTTATCGCCAGTTAATTTCGTCGGGCTGTGCAGGAATGATTTTTAGTGATGGTAAACAAAGCACTGAGCTGGAGGAAAGCGGTTGACATTTCTGCCAATAAACCCTAAATAAACTTTGCCGCAGACTCCGGTCCACTTTAATTCCTTCAGTTTCATTCACGCACCGACTTGGGTAAGCAACACAAAATAGCGCGATGGTGACAGTATTACCAGTAAATTAACTTCTGCTTTTGATCGGGCAGTATTTATTTTGTGGTCAATGTTTACACCCGTGTGCATGAAGATCATCTAATTCGCTGGTCGATGACAGGAATTATTCACAGAATTTACGCAGCAACATCTTTTATTTTGACCGCTTCCCTTTGAACTCTCTGTTTCCATAGCAAGAAGCGGCTCAGGGGTAGAGCCCTCGTGATGGGTTTCAGGACTGATCTCTGTTCGTATGAAAGCCATGCAGGCATAATAAGTATAGAGCATGTACAAGATATTATAAATTACATACTTGGTAGCCTATAGTTTATGACACATTTATCCATTTAATATTACAATAAAATCCCTTCACTTACACACTGATATGGGTTTTTTGTTTGCGTTTTTTTGCATTTTTTGGTGGGATGGTGCATATAAAAGATCCCTTGCTACTAATGGAAAAATGTAACAGGTTTCCTCTCTAAGACTATGTGTCAAAATTACCAAATGTGCCAATGGTTAATAAATCAATGTGCTCTAGTGGTGTTGTTAAACAAACAAACTTTACTTTTTGATATGTTTTTTATGCATTTATATTAGTCCTTGTAGTTAAAGTTTGTTTTGTGGTGTCCTGTACAGTCCTTGTACAGTTAAAGTTTGTTTTGTGGTGCCCTGTGCAGTCTTTGTACAGTTAAAGTTTGTTTTGTGGTGCCCTGTACAGTCCTTGTACAGTTAAAGTTTGTTTTGTGGTGCCCTGTACAGTCCTTATACAGTTAAAGTTTGTGTTGTGGTGCCCTGTACAGTCCTTGTACAGTTAGTTTGTTTTATGGACCCTGTACAGTCCTTGTACAGTTAGTTTGTTTTACGGACCATGTAGTCCTTGTACAGTTAAAGTTTGTTTTGTGGTGCCCTGTACAGTCCTTATACAGTTGAAGTTTGTGTTGTGGTGCCCTGTACAGTCCTTGTACAGTTAGTTTGTTTTATGGACCCTGTACAGTCCTTGTACAGTTAAAGTTTGTTTTGTGGTGTCCTGTACAGTCCTTGTACAGTTAAAGTTTGTTTTGTGGTGCCCTGTACAGTCCTTGTACAGTTAAAGTTTGTTTTGTGGTGCCCTGTACAGTCCTTGTACAGTTAAAGTCTCTTTTGTGGTGCCCTGTAGTCCTTGTACAGTTAAAGTTTGTTTTGTGGTGCCCTGTTCATAGGAAAATGCATTTAAAAAGTGTTAAGAGTAGCGTATTTGGTGACAGCATGCTTTCTCTCTTACCATTACACAAAGTGTAAACAAAATGTTAAATATTAATGCTAGACATTAAATAACTTGTTTGAAATATGATGTGTGATGTAGCTTAGCAGTAGAGCAAACACCACAGTGCAATGGATTATAAGATTACTGTGAAATCCTTTATTTGTGTTGCCTTCAATTTTAATGGTTTTGCTAAAAAAAAAACATATTTCGTTGGGTACTTAAATCGATAGATTAAAAAGACAGTATCATAAATTTGTATTATATGTATATGTGTATTATATTTTCATTGTGTTCATTAATTTGTTCACTGAAAATCATCTGACCATAATCAAAAGTGATTTCACAGTAATCATGCATCTTCAATAAGACTCTGGGAGTTTTCCCTTCTAAATAGTGTCCCGCGATTCATGGTACATTAAAGCCTGTGGTATATACTATCCTGTCTATGGGAAACGGAATATAAAAGATTCCATGCTGCTTTTTCAAAAGTGATGGCAGCATGTTTCTTCTCTCTTGAAATAACCATATACATGTAGTATATGTGTAATATATCAAATAGCTGTATTAAAATAGAAGGTTGTTTTGTTTAACGACACCACTGGAGCACATTGCGTAATTAATCATCGGCTACTGGATGTCAAACCTTTGGTAATTCTGACACATAGTCATCACAGAAAACCCGCTACATTTTTCTTAATGCAGCAAGGGATCTTTTATATACACTTTCCCACATACCACGGCCTTTGACCAGTTGTGGTGCACTGGTTAGAACGAGAACACTGTATCCTTTTTCTTTCAAAACTGGGTGAGGAGTCTATAATTCATTACTATGTGTTAGTTTTGATTTTATAAACTAGTCTGAGTGGCAGTCCTCTGTGATGGCACAGGAGAGATGAAATCTCCAGTAAAGGATCTTCTTGAGAGTGGCTGCCCTATAGATGAGGAACTAGATCAGGGCCAAGGTTATCCAAACTGCAGAAAAATGTCTGCTAGACTGGTTTATGCAATTCACTGTAAACCAAATGGCCACATCGGGAACCAATCAAATAATTCACGCTGAACTTAGGGAGAGATTTATGGAATCAACCACTATTTTGCCAAATTCACATTGTACAGAGATACGGACCTGATCATGCATTACAGTTTTGTCGTTCAGACAGACAGAAATGTTTTATTTAACGATGCACTCAACACATTTTATTTACGGTTATATGGCATCAGACATATGGTTAAGGACCACACAGATTTTGAGAGGAAACCCACTGTCGCCACTACATGGGCTACTCTTTCCAATTAGCAGCAAGGGATCTTTTATTTGCGCTTCCCACAAGCAGGATAGCACAAATCATGGCCTTTGTTGAACCAGTTATGGACCACTGGTCGGTGCAAGTGGTTTACACCTACCCATTGAGCCTTGCGGAGCACTCATTCAGGGTTTGGAGTCGGTATCTGGTTTTGTCGTTCAGATTCCTTGTGGCTAATCAGTAACCCAAAGAGTAACCTCTGCGGAAGCAGCCAGTTTTTCTTTTCAGCCTCTAGACAAAGCATCGCAATTATAGTAGGTGGTTACAAGTGTCACTGAACACTCTCCAAAGTGGTCAGACTAAGCCCACAGTTAAAAGCTGGGGAATGACAGGTGTGTGGCACAGATAGGAACAAGAGACAAGCACCTGACATCATTGGAGACAAGGACCGGGATGTGGAAATGGACAGCGAAATAAGTTAAAAGATAGAAGTTGCCAGATCGAAAAGAAATGAGATGTAATTCAAGAGTAAAAAAGGAAAGGGGGCAGTGGGATTTAAAAAAAAAGAGAGGAAAAAAGCACAAAAAAAGCATCACAATTATCAAGTGTTACACACCTAACAGCCACATATTAAAATTTGCTCGAGCCTTGTTAAACAAACATTCCTTTCCTTCAAACCAGTTTCCAAGCAATTTCTCAATACAGTCTCAAACACTGAGAACTAAAGCCTGCAGCCACTGTTACAATTAACGGGTCCAACGAAAACAAACAAACAATCACGTCCTGCCTCAACTAATAAGCACTACTGGTATGCTGGTAATTAAACTGGTGTTTGCTTAGTATTGGAGTTTTTACCAGCGAGGTTTTGCACTAAATTGGAATTGTTTCATTGTGTATGTGTCAACATGGAGAGTTTCACACTGTGAAGCAAGCAGCACCACTGATGACAATCTTACTAGCTCGTCTTCAATACTTAAAGAGGCTTTATCATAGCCGAACGTTATCTTGTCCTGGACGGAGAAGCTAGCGAGAGTTGACACCTGCACCCGTGAAAGGCGTGTGCTACAAAACCTTGCTCTGAATGTGCATGTTAAATCCTATGACCATGATGAGCTTTGCTTGTTTTGGAATATTTGAGTTACATACGTGTCAATACAACCCATAGGATTTTAACAGTTAATAATAATAATAATATAATAATAATAACTTTATTTAATGAGGGCGACAGGTTTAGCACAAGCTAATCTTCCACTTGGCCCTCAACAATACATTGAAATACTGGAAAAGAAAATACATAGATACTAAGTACTATATTGACACTAAAGTCTCAAAACATAATTATTATATAGAATACAAATTAATCAGCCAAATAAACATCCATGAAATATTGTTTCAGGCTGGATTTAAAGTTTGCAACTGACTTCTGGTGTCTAATATCAAGGGGTATTGTATTCCATATCTGAACACCTGAGTAACTGAAGATTTTTTATATAGTTCAGTATGAGGCCTTGGTAACTGAAGTTTGTTTTTGTTAGAGGATCTTAGGTTATAATTACAGGTTTCAGATATTGGGGTAAGGAGAGATGTAATGTATTCTGGGGAGAAGCCATTTAGTGCTTTATATACCATTATGCCGATGTGGTATTTTATTCTGTCAGGGAAAGGTAAAATATTTAGTTCCCTGAACATGTTTTTAGATGGAGTTATTAATGGTTTGTTTAAAATTATTCTCATTGCACGTTTTTGCATTTTTAGAATTTGAACCACTTGTTCCTTAGCACAGTGTCCCCAAACAGTAGCAGCAAAGTTGAGAATTGGAACAACGTATGCATTATAGAAAACTGTTTTGGCAGCTTGATCTAAGTATATATTAAGTCTTCTGAGAAGTGAGATAGTCGAGGCCAATTTTGAAATCACTTTTCTAATGTGTACTGTCCAGGTCAGTGACTCATCTATATAAACACTAAGTACCTTTTGCGATTTTACTGCATTAAGTTTTTCATTGTTTAGTGTAATTTGTATTGAGTGCTGCCTGGCTATTTTGTATGTTGTACTTACTAACATACAAGTTGTTTTCTGAAGATTACGAGCCATATTGTTATTTGTGCACCACTTTTGAATGCCCAATAAATCCACCTGCAAATTTAACTCTAGTTCTGTTAGGTTACTACCATATGTGTGCATGGTTGCATCATCGGCATACATGTCAATAGAGCAGTGTTTGGCATACAAGGGCATATCGTTTATGTAGATAATAAATAGTAGTGGACCGAGAATTGAGCCTTGGGGGACACCGGTCAGTACTTGCTGTGATGAGGATTGTAAGTTCTCAACTTTGACAATCTGCTGACGATTTTGTAGATAGGAAGTAAACCATTTGAGACTGATCAGAAACATTTTTCTATAGCATCCATTTATAAGTCATAGCTAAATGTTGTCATGAAAAGAAAATTAAACTAAATGAATGAATGAATGAATTAAACTAAATGAATGAATGAATGAATGAATGAATGAATGTTTAATGCTATCTCAGTATGGTCATCAAGTAATACTGGGTGTCCAAAAAAGCTAAGTATTAAATAATGACATTAATGCAATCAGCAGGGTTTAAATTATGTACCTTAAAATCTTGGAAGCTAATGCATACATTTTTACAATTCTAAAAAGAAATTACCATAAGAGTACAGCTGTTTAAAATGTGTCAACGTACAAGAAATGCAGTGTCCAGTTTCAGATGATTTCAAACCCACAAGCACCTAGTAGGGCACTCATAGTCTATTTTGTTTTTATTATGTACAGTGTATCCTCAAATTATTTTTTTGGCAGAAAGCCTGATCAGGTATCTAATATTATGATCATAGCAATGAATCCATGGTCTTGCTTGACAACAAACACTACTATCAGATAAGCTACTTACGACTACCAAATAACAGCAAGGGATCTTTTTCTGTTGAGTCATGAAGCATATATCAATTAATTAATGGTTACCTCGAGTTGTTTTTAGTACTTTCCCATATTCTGTTACTTAGGGTGGGATTGGGATGGATAACCCCAAATTGACTTTCTTTTCCTATATTCACAGATTTCTATTAATAATTGGATCTCAGATTTACTGACAACTATGGTATTTTCCACATGACCCGTATTTTGTTGTTTTATAAACCTTGACTTGAATTGTCCAAGAACAGTGGGGAGTCGGGATCAATTACTAGAGTTCGTGTGTAGTTACAAACTGCATAAACTACACTTGTATATGATTAACAGACCCAACACGAAAATCAATACAAAGCGTTAATCAGATTTATTGACATAATAAATGCATACAGTCCACATATTTGACCTCTTATAGATTCACACAGCATACAATTACCTTGCTAGCTACCATCTAGCTACTTCTGTGTACAGTATTTTACTGCATAGATATTAAAAATGGGCTATATCTCAAGTATGTGTTTTTATTTTCCATAAGCCAATTTTAATTTTTTTTTTAATTCTGTATTTTATTGTTTAGATATTAAAAATGGGCTATATCTTGAGTATATGTATTTTTTTTAATTCTGCCACAATATTATACAGTATTCACCTTGATTAAAATTTTCCTTCAAGCTAATATTTTCAGTTTTAAAATGTCTGTATACCGTATTTTATTGTCAAGATTTTAACTTTCAGTAAAAAATAAAATAGCCAAGCTGAAACACTAAACTGTGTAGACAATAAAAAATAAAATAGCCAAGCTGAAACACTAAACTGTGTAGACAATAAAAAATAAAATAGCCAAGCTGAAACACTAAACTGTGTAGACAATAAAAAATAAAATAGCCAAGCTGAAACACTAAACTGTGTAGACAATAAAAAATAAAATAGCCAAGCTGAAACACTAAACTGTGTAGACAATAAAAAATAAAATAGCCAAGCTGAAACACTAAACTGTGTAGACAATAAAAAATAAAATAGCCAAGCTGAAACACTAAACTGTGTAGACAATAAAAAATAAAATAGCCAAGCTGAAACACTAAACTGTGTAGACAATAAAAAATAAAATAGCCAAGCTGAAACACTAAACTGTGTAGACAATAAAAAATAAAATAGCCAAGCTGAAACACTAAACTGTGTAGACAATAAAAAATAAAATAGCCAAGCTGAAACACTAAACTGTGTAGACAATAAAAAATAATTATCAACTGACAAATTCAGCTAAGGATAAGGTGATCAACCACTGCATATAAAAACTATTTTTTATTAAACAATGCTCTTATTTGCTTTAATCCATCCCCGACACAAAAACTAATGTTTTACAACCAAACCACCATCACCATCACCACCACCACCACCCCTTACTCCACATTTTGTAATCAAGAAAGGAATAGGCTGTTTAACAGCACCTCAGACCTTGGCCAACATTTGGTTTTGTAACATGGGATCTTTTATAGTCATATTCCCAACAGAACAGCATATACCACAGCCTTTGATTGTTAATTGTAAGACCACTTACACTTAAATAATTTTAATTTTAAAAAACAAACAAACAAAAAAATTATTTTTAAAAATAACAAAATAAATAGAAATTAATAAAAAAAAAAAAATTTTTTTTTAATCAAGAACCACAAAGTAGCAAAAAAATCCACCAGATTATTTTGGCTTTCTCTATCCAGTGTTTAAGCCTTAGATTAACATGTCTTAACAGTAACGTTCTTTTCTCACCCAACACGAAGCAGTTGTAGAACGACAACTCTTAACAATCCTAAAGCTCGCCTAAACAAACAGGAGTAAGATGGTGAGGTTGGGAGACTTCTTAAAGCCAATCTGTGTCGGGGCGCGACACCGCCACGTCAAACACCGCCGGTCAAGTAACAGGTACAGTAACGCACTCGCGCGGGTCAGGTGGCATCCCAGTGCCGGCAGTCGACACAACCGGCGTCGGGCGACAGCAAACAAATCTGCGATAGTCGTATTTATACATTAATACTAATTGGTACGTAATGGTTTCAGGTCTGGGGATTGATCAGACTTTGTTGAATGACACACTGGTGGTATCATCAGACAACATACACCAGTTCTCATCACACCAGATAGAGATCTAATACGTGGTACGTAATGGTCACAGATCCAGAAGTGTTCCGTGTTCATTACACTACAAACTGGTGGTAACAATAGCCAACACACACCACAGGTAATCATGGTCCAGCACAGATCAAATAAACCTGTGACATTTATATTTATACATCTATAATGCATGTGTAATTGGTACATAATGGTTAAAACAAATTATCTGGATATGCTAATTCTTTGTTAAACATATGGTGTAACAAACAGCAGTCATAAAATTTGAACCTTTCATGTTCAGCATTACATACATACAGATTTAATCAACCACAATGTAGGTCACAGAAAGTATGTACTGTAAATCATGAAAATAATGCACAACAATACTATGTTAGAATAAAGCCTGAAGTAATTTGGGGGGGGGGGGGGTTGGGATTAAAACAAGAATTTGGCACAATATTATATTGTCTTGTTCAGTTTGTCAAAAAAGATATTTCTGAACTAAATAAGACTTCAAACAATGATGAATCAAGAAACTGCCTGTTTTAATATTTTTTTCAGAAAAGCTTCTTTTAATATTGTTTGTGTTACATTTACTTTCTACGGACTTCAAACAATATTCATATTTTGACAGATGTATATATCTTCATTTTCTCTCTCTTTTTTCTAATTTAAAATTAAAATTCTTGGTGGTATTATCAGTAAAAACATTTAATGCATGAAGCAATTACTGTGCTGATATATCAATCACACTTTTCACATTAATAACCTGCAGCATTAAGGTTATGCTTTAGATTATTTATACACAGTTCAGTCATATGTGGGACAACTATTAAAGTCTAAAACGGGATCTAGATGCACTGATATATGTAACTAAAATGAATGTTGAAATCCAAATCAAAACACATTAAGTTATTTTTGCAATGAAGAAAACCCATATACATTAAGATTTAAATCAACAGCAATTCAGGTAATGGGTTAAACGTTAACTTCAATTATGTTTTAATTTCTCTTGTTACCTGGTATTGATTTGTACCTTAATTTAAATAAGTGTTGAGATGGATATATATATATAAACATGTGTTAGCTACAAGCAAGAACATTACAGCTGGTCTGAATCGATGGTACGACAAGAAGGTTTAAACATTAGATGCTAGCTGTTTGTTTTGTTTAACGACACCACTATAGCACATTGATTTATTAACGATGCTAGAAGATCTAACTATAAGGTTACTACAGCAACGATTCTTTACTTAATCATTAACTTGGCTTTGTTTTCAAAAATGTATTAAACAAACACATCGTTTGGATTAAAATAGTTTAATGGTTTGACTACACATATACTTCTTTGTCTCTTTTCTAGTTTCTTTCAAATCCAGTTGTACATAATACCCTCTTTACCTCAGTTTGATTGTTATTAAAATACATTTGTATACAAATTTTACCTGTATACATTACTATAGTACTATATTATAATAAAGTAATTATTGCCATATATTATATGTATATAGGACCTGGTCAGTTGGAAAACCTGTGCCCAATCCTTTTGTTGTTTATGCAATAAAATGTGTCAATCAAACTTATCTTTGACAGACAGCTCAGATACCTGTGCTCAGGACAATATATTTAAACTTAAACTGGACATCAGCACAAATATTAATGAATCACTGGCCACACTAATGTATTGGTTAAGTCAGCCACTATAAGTATAAGCCTGGTAGTGTTTGAGTTCAGATTCCAGTACTTTCCACCAGTTTAAAAAAACATATTTTTGTTCAATGAGATATTGAGAGAGGAAACCCGCTGTCACCACTTCATGGGCTACTTTTTCCAATTTGCATCAAGGGATCTTTTATATGCACCATCCCACAGACAGGATAGTACATACCACGGCCTTTGTTACACCAGTTGTGGAGCACTGACTGCAACGAGAATTAGCACAATGGGCCCACCGACAAGAATCGATCCTAGATCGATCGCGCATCAGGCGAGCGCTGTACTTGTTTAATGATGTCTGAACACTAGAACAGACAGATTTAAATTAATCACCGGTTACTGGATGTTAAACATTTCAGAATTCTGACATGTAGTCATCAGAGGAAACCTGCTACATTTTTCCTAACACAGCTAGGGATCTTTAAATGCAGTTGTCCTATAGACAAGACAGCACATGCCACAGCCTTTGAATTACCAGTTGTGGAACAGAAACAACAAAACAATCAGAGAATTAGTCCACCAAGGCGATTCGATCTTTCGACTCAATCACCTCAGGCACGCACTTTACCAATGGAGCTTGCTCCCGCCACTGCTTCTACCAGAGCGAGTACAGCTGAATGGGGAGGTGTAAGACAACTATACTGACTTCTCTCACTCTAATCACTAAGACTAACCATTAACCACAGACTGCCCACATAGCTGAGGTGTGCACCCAGGGCAGTGAACATGAACATTAAATGGCTATAAGAATGCATGCTTATAAAATTATGAAAATCCAGACTTTGGTGACATCTGAACAGCTGCATAAAATGTGTAGTTTTGTCGTGGTATTTTATAAAGATAAGGTCACAAATACAAATAAAAGAGGTATTTCAAACACAGGTCTCCTTTTTGTCCTGATTAGAGCATACTGTTTATTACAATCGGCCTCGGTGGTGTCGTGGTGAAGACATTGGACATAAGGCTGGTAGGTACAGGGCAAGTTTTAATGACTCAATGGGTAGGTACAGACTGAGTTTTAATGACTCAACGGGTAGGTACAGAGCGAGTTTTAAAGACTCAATGGGTAGGTGTATTACCACTACACCCTCTTCTTTCTCACTAACCACTAATAACTAAGTCACTGTACTGGGCAGACAGCCTAGATAGCTGAGGTGTGTGCTCAGAACAGCGTGCTCGAACCTTAATTGGATAAAAGCACGAAAATAAGTTGAAATGAAATGAAAGTTTATTAGAAATAGTAATATATTTTTTTAATTATTCAAATTTGATTAATTTAATGATTATTCCTAGTCCCAGTGCTGTGTCTATATATATGTGTGTATAAAGCTTTTGATCTCTATAATCTGAAGACATTTTAAAATTATTTGTCCCAGTGATTTCTTGACAACCCAAAAAGGAGATCTGTATACAAAATGTTCCTAAAGTTAGGCTCAGACTACCAACTGTCACAACAAAGTTGGCCAACTTTCTTTCTGCTCCCATCAATTCTACAATTGTCCAGTTGCCAGTCTCAGCGCTCTTACAACTCGATTCTCGTTGTATAACCCATTAGGTGTTAATCTGAGCGCACATAACATAAGTTGGGAGTCGGAGAAATTACAATGCAACCATCGAATTGGCCAACTTTCCCTTGACAGCTGACAGTTTGATCCTAGCATAAAGTGAATTAAAATGGACAAAGGGCATCCAAAGACAACTATAAAGCATTGTTAAGAGAGAGAAATGTTTTCACTCACTCTGAGGTAGTCCTCCGAACGGCTGCACCAGACAGGCGAGCAGGTACTGCCGTTGTTGTAGCTGTATCTGCTGAATCTGCTGAATGAGCTGTTGTTGCTGTAGTGCGAGCTGCTGCAGTTGCTGCTGTGTCTGCTTGCTGTTCTTCGTCTTCTCCTGCTGCTGCTGCTGTTGTTGCTGTTGCTGGATGATCTGTGACTGTTGCAAGACGTTCAGTTGTAGCTGCTCATTCAGTTGGTGCAACACGTTGTCATGTAACTTCTGCTGCTGCTGCTGCTAAGAGAAACACAAAGAACGTTAACACCTTTGAAAAACACTTTTTGATGTACCTGTATAAGAATTGTAATAAAAAACTTTGTTTGAATTTACTGATATGTATCAGTCACAAATTCTATAAAATTGCATAGCGTAAAGAAGTAGTTTTGCTAAATTTGATACTCTTAAATAGGTACAATGCTAAATTCTTAAAAAATAAAATACAATTTTTATAATTAAGACAAGTGAAATAGTTCAAAATACACATAAATCAAGTTTTTTTCCTCATCATGGTAAGTTTTCCGTAATGCTGTCATTTTCTGCATTTTATTAAAGAACAGGGACCTTGTAAAACAGTGTAGACTCAAAACACATGAGATCTGGGGAGCTGGTAGTGGCATTACATAGAGTAGATACTGAGCCTCACTTGACTGTATCCCTTGTAAAAGATGTGCTCCAATGTGCAAAAACTAGACAACCAATTTTTCAAATGTAACTGTTGAATGGGAACAAAATTTTTAATTATTTATAGCTATTAGGCTATGTATGTACATCGTACATATCACCAACTACTGAAGATTGCTTTAGTGTCAGGGAATTGAAAAGCCATAAAATAAATAATCCTGATGCCAATGTTCAACTCAAGTCCAGATACTATACTATATGCAAGACACCTAAGAGCTACTGATTAAAAAACAAACGTTTCTTTCCTCCCTACATCCACTAACCTGATGCTGCACCATCAGATTCTGCTGTTGTTGCATCATCTGCTGCAACTGCTGCGGCGACACAAGCTGCTGCTGTAGTAGTTGCTGCACTTGCTGCGGCGATAGCCCGTGTTGGGCAGCCATCATGAGCAGAGGCTGCTGGGATTGATTTGGCACCTGGTGTTGTGGCGACGTCTGCCGTGTGGGCGTGTCCACGGACGATGATTTCAGCTTCCTCTTGGCGGCCCCCACCACTGCTGCTGTGACCACCTTATTGGGAGTGGGGTCCTGAGACGGTGGCGTCTGCAAATATAATACAACAAATTGTAAAATGATGCATGGTCAAAATACAAATATTTTGTATGCATATATGCCCATTGAAGTACAGTGATGTCATTAAAAATAAAAATAGCAGGTGAAAATCAAATTATAGGCGGCCATTAATCAACAAAAAGTTGACAAGCATTGTTTATTGAAAGTTCGATACCCGGCGACAATTGATTCAATAGCCGTCGAAAAATCGCCGGGTGTCAGCTATTAATGACATCCCTGGAAGTATAGTGAACAGCGATTGAAATTTAGTTTTTCTGCCACTATTCCACGGAATAATGAATTGTAAGAAAAACAATTTCTTCAGAGAATGTACTATCCCATAAACATTGTATGGCAAAATAACTGAATGTACAATGCTGCTTGCCTAACCAGTTACCTTGTTATGTTACACTATGCGAAACAGCGCCACGATCAAGTGTGTGTGTCAGTGTAGGCAGCAAAGTAAATGAGAATCAAACTCCCCCTGCACATTAGTTTCATTAATTAAAGTTGTTACATGCATTAAAAAACAACAACATTGTTTCGAGGAACCCATCAAGCGAAGTTGGAATAGGCATATGTGAATTTTTTCTATTCCCTATTTTGATGCAACTTTCATGACAGGATACTGGAAGATTTTAACTATTCCATTTTAAAACTGAGTATTTTTGGAATAGCGCAATAGTGTATATTTCAACCCCTGGTCCAGCATATTTATGAGAGGTGCAAATAACGAAGATATGATACCCATTTAACAGGCCTACTAAAGGCACTGATTAGGCATTGTAAAACAGTTCCAGATAATAGTTTGTTTTTATAGTTAAATTGCACATAACAACTTAAATGATTAATGCTGGTAAAATCCAATGTGTGCCTGGTCATCCTGGTGGTTGTAGTAACCACCAATACATTTTAAACACCACAGGAAAGGGACGTACCTCAAAAACTAGTCAGTGATTCAATATTCATATAAAAAATTTTTTTTTTAAATATCACAAACAAAATAAATGAATGAACGAATGAACAAACAAACGAACGAACGAACGAACGAAAGAACGAACGAACCAAATGAACGAACGAACGAACGAACGAACGAACAAACAACAAACAAATGTTTAGTGACACCCCAGCACCATCACAAACGGTCACACATGACAAGCCACAAAATACAAGTGAATAATAAAAAACAAAATAGTTCCTCTGGTTACACAACTAAAGGTATGAATAAATATATTTTACCAGTGTCCTTCGAAATGAAGTGGAAAATGTTTCCTCAATGGTACCTAAACACAACTGAGAAAATTTCAAATTGAAGTTGAAAATATATCCACTGTTCTTACAATTACAACTGACAAACTCTGGTGACGATCAACATTTATTTCATTTAATGGTGCTGCGAATGCAAAACAATCCTCCATTCCTGGGTTACTAGGCAGTTTGGCCATCTAAAATCCAGTGTTTTGCTGTTGACAGTGTTTGTGTCAATAAGGCAAACAATAAATGGTGTGTATAAAGGGTTCCCAACTGCCACATCTAAACACACTATCAGTAGCAAACAAACATGGCTCTTAGCCAATCAAACAAAGTCTTGTATAAACCTAAACATGTACAAAACTTTAAAGTCGCAGTGGTAATAAACAAAAATAAAAACCAGTCATGAACTAAACTTAAATCTACAAACACACTTCCCTTATCTTGATTTTAACATTGCTTCTTAATGCAAAAAAACAAACAAATGCCCAGGTTTATTTTTAACTTGCGTATTTTCATTATCGCAGTATACAATCAACTAACTGGATATGATAAACAAGTCTATTGCCATTTTTTTAAATACACAGCTGCACTAGCTACATATAATTAGTACAGAAGACATTCTGAGTATTATTTGTAAGTTTATATATTTTATGCGCCCTACATTAACAATTGCATTTAGATGATATAGCAAAGAATAACACATCATGCAAAAAAGAAAGAAAAAAAAGAGCATTCTGGGTGTACTGCCAAAGCTATACATACAAAAATCTGAAAAATTATATGTTGGACAGATGGACAGACAGACAGACAGACAGAGACAAAACCTATATATTATTACCGATATGGTTAAAAATATCTTGGTACATATCCACGTGATATGTCCCACAAGAATGCCAAGTGGGATGTAACACTTCGACATCACACGATGATGTCATCCATTGGCGCACTACAACCTTACAGGAACATCAGCCAAACAAGTTGTGTGATATAAATTAAGATTGATTATGGGAAATAAATATAATTTTAAACTTGCTACTATTTCATATCATGTTTATGTTCCTCATGACAATTAAAAATTATTTCACTCGGGTAATAAACATGATACGAAGTGGAAGCTTGTTTAATGTCCCTTCCACATGGACCTGTAAGTGACTAATAATCAGGCTAAATGGCTAAATAATAAACAAATTCTCAAGACTGGAGATTAAATAATAATGTTGGGAATCAGTTTTTTATAAGTACCATACTTTTTCACAGACAGGATAGCATATTACACACCATTTGAAATACATGCACCAATGCAGCCCTCTACATTGCGACAATTTTTTTCATTTGGCGATTAAAACATTTCATATTATGTGTATCAAAAATACAAGTAGGTGCCATCTGGCTCCTAGATGGAAAAGTTATCGTAGAGTCAGCATGCAATGGACCTGTGGTGAGTGATCTACCACTAAGCTGCACCTCAATGTTTGTCACTGAACGAAGGAAGAATGTTTTATTTAACGATTCACACTCAATACATTTTAATTAGGGTTATATAGCATCAGCGCCGAAGATGGTACTGGACTGGCCATGTTATCAGAATGCCTCAAACAGCCCTATCAAGAGTGGCACTCCGATGGACCCCTCCTGGAAAAAGGAAACGAGGAAGACCGAAAGAAACATGGAGGAGGACAGTAGAGAAGGAAATTCAAGAGGGCAGTCTGAGCTGGGGGCTGCTGGAGAAGGTTACAGCCTTATATGCTTCTTAGCACAAAGTGGATTAAGATACAGCATTAGACATATAGTTAAAGACGATGATAATGTGAGGTACATCATATGCCCATCAAAAGTAAGAAGCAGTGGCCTGGTTATGGCACAAGACACACCACCATCCCAAGCTGTACTTGCATACAAAGGTTAACGATCCTATATGAATTGATAAGGAAGATATGATGCAGACAAGGATTTCCTTTAACATGCAGTAATGTGTAAATAGTAGGTCGCAGTGACCTAGTCATAGCATACAACACATTGCCATACCAAGTTGTACATGCATGCAAGGTTTGATGATCCCATATGAATTGATAAGAAAGATATGGCCCGGAAATGAAAATGTACAGGGGGATGGACAACACTATACCATAATATGACCATCAAAGACGGATGTATAAAAGAAAACTTTCAAAATAAATATAATTTATATATTTAAAAAAAATATCAAACATCATCTTCATAGGAATAATATTTCACTCATGTTAACAAGTCGAGGGCACAATTTGTGCCATTTAAATGCAAAATTATACTACATTTATTTAAATGAAAAATTTCATGATGACACAACCATACATGTATGCATAAAGGAATAAAACTAAATATACCTTTACGAAAAACAATAATTCCCCAATAAACGTCTGCCCTCATGTTTTAATGACGGCAATAAAAAGGTTTATTTTTGCTGTAACCCTACATAAAGTTGAGCGATTCAGTGTGAAAATGACAGAGGGCTGTCTGGACAATACACAATTAACCCGTCAGCATCGCGACACTAAACTGCTTCAGGGTGCACACCACTAAACCAAATTCCACAGACGACCATGGTAACATATGGCAAAAGCTGTTACATGCCAACTGAATACTACAAAAACTTACTGCCTTAAAATGTCGTGAAGAAAACATATGGAGACTAGTTTCCTATACATCAAACCTTGCAGTTCAAGGGGAGCTATCACTCTAGCTCCCTATCCTCCTGGGAGTAGTTTAAGGAGTAAATTTTAATTTTTCTTAGCATGCAAATTTAAATAAAAAGTACTACAGAAGAATTAAATATCAAAGTTTGTTTTCTTTAATGGCATTACTAGAGCACATTGATTTATTAATCATCACCTACTGGATGTTAACCATTTGATAATTTTGATATATAGTCTTAAAAAACCTGCTACATTTTTCCATTAGTAGCAAGGGATCTTTTTTATATGAATCTCCCACAGACAGGATAAGACATATTACGGCTTTTGATATAAGAGTCGTGGTGCACTGGTTGGAGATTAAATATCAGTACTCAATACGGTTATATCTTAAATGGTTCTCCATAATCTTAGTTAGGGAAGCAATTACTTATTCTCCTCAATTTTGTATTTCATGGCGAGGTCGAATACATGTATTTAACCCTAGTTCTACACCAAGACTGACAATAAGTTGAAAACCAGTATCTAAACCTGTTACATATAAGCTGTATCTCGCCACTATTATCTTTACACAGCTGAGCATACACACATTAGCCTACATGCATGTAGCAATTAAACCAGAAAAACAATGTTTAACTTTCTAACTTAGAAGTCGAGAAGAGGCCTTGTGTCATCGTTCTACTGAAAATAACAAGTTCACCACCTAAAGTTTCAACTGTTACCACTCCCACAAAGGGACGAAACTCTCTATTATAGTATAAACCTCTGTATATACATGCAGCACACCACACCATATGGTATTTAGTTGTAGATGCAGTAATCAACCCTGTGTTTACATCATAAGTATGAAGAAGGAAGAAGGAAATGTTTTATTTAATGATGCACTCAACACATTTTATTTACAGTTATATGGCGTCAGACATATGGTTAAGGACCACACAGATATTGATAGAGGAAACCCTCTGTCGTGACTTCATGGGCTACTCTTTTCGATTAGCAGCAAGGGATCTTTTATATGAACCATCCCACAGACAGGGTAGTACATACCATGGCCTTTGATATGCCAGTCGTGGTACACTGGCTAGAACAAGATATAGCCCAATGGGCCCACTGACGAGGATTGAAACTAGACTAACCACGCATCGAGCGAACGTTTTACCAATGGACTACATCCCGCAATGATACGTCATAAGTATTGAAGTTGCCCCTCCCTTTCAACAGTCAAACGGGTCCTGATTTCAACAAAATAGTAATAAAAAAAAAGGGGCATACTTTTCAGAGGAACTAAGTTTGTCAGCTATAGCCACTGATGTGCTGCAATAGTGATGTGATCCCCACAACCTAAACACTACAAAATCTCCTCACCTCCAAATGATTGTCCGAAGGTACACAAAACATTTTTTAAATATAATAATAAAAAAAGAAATATGATTGTGAAAATAGTTTGTTATGTAGTTTGTTTCATGCATGTATATTATAACAGGAAGCATCAACAGGCCTCTGTGTGAGCTACACTTAAAGGGACAGACCCTAGTTTTCAAACACTAAGGCATATTTTTCACTATTAGAGCCATTTATGATCACTGAAAACAAGCATTACTTATATTTTATACTTTACATTATCCATTTCCGTACAACCGAAGTGTTTCTGGTCATCCTGGTGGTTCTAATACCACAAAATGCATTTTTCATATGGTTTACAGGTTCAAACTAGAGTCTGGGTGAAAAATATGCTTCAGTGTTTAAAAACTAGGGTCTGTCCCTTTAACAAAACGATCATTTATGCAACTTTCAGAGGTCCACACCAAACTGTCATATTAATCTTCATAAAGATGTAACTTGTATGTAACCTAAATAAACACAACTTTACTTTAAAATGAATAGGACAAAATAGGAGCTTTAAATAAATTGCTTGTTTAATATAAAACAGGAAGCATTGTCTACCTTAGATTCACACAAAAACTGTCACAATAAAAGTATCTCAGTAACATAATCTAATTAAGGAAAGAAATTAATCACTCCCCTCAAGTTGTTTAACTTCCTTTGAATTCCATCCCACCAACTGAACCAAAAAACCTGAAATTTGGTCAAGTGCAACCAGCGTGACACAATGTCATGTGCATGCACACTCAAATTAGTGTGCATCAAAAGTTGATGTCTTAAGCAGACATACCTGCAATAGTGTATATCAAAAGTTGATGTCTCAAGCAGACATACCTGCAATAGTGTATATCAAAAGTTGATGTCTCTACTAGACGTATCTGCAGTTGATGAATGTCACGATCTGCAGGGTTTTAAAATGTATACATTTACAAGTGCTGTTAAGCAATGATTTAAACACTGCAGACAATATTTCAAAATCTAAGGTAACAGGAAGTCGTTTAGGTGTGTTTTACCTAAGTAACCAATTGTCGAGTTACATAAATTGTATTTGTGAAAACTAATTATTTGGGGGCAGAACATAGCCCAGTGGTAAAGCGCGGTCGGTCTGCGATCGATCCCCGTCGGTGGGTCCATTGGGCTATTTCTCATTCCAGCCAGTGCACCACGACTAGTATATCAAAGGCTGTGGTATGTACTACCCTGTCTGTGGGATGGTGCATATAAAAGATCCCTTGCTACTAACTGAAAAGAGTAACCCATGAAGTGGCGATAGCGGGTTTCCTCTCTCAATATCTGTATGGTCCTTAACCATATGTCTGATGCCATACAACCGTAATATAAAATGTGTTGAGTGCGTCGTTAAATAAAACATTTCCTTCATTCCTTCCTAATTAATTGCCTCAAAACTTGCATTAAAATATATTAACTTCTGAAGTTTACAATTTTTAAAATGTACACAATGTATAATGGTTCATCACTTAACTATTGGCAGTTTGCATGAATTTTAAGTTGTGTAAATTAAATGTGAACATACCGACAGTTCACATTAAATATTGTACCCTGTAAACAGAATCTTAAAAAAGTTTCATATGCAGGTACATTAAAACATTTCTTTCTTCTTTTTTTTCTTCTCTTTTTTGAGCATTCATTATTTTCATTTCAAACCTAACACAAACCTTCAGGGCAGATGCCAGTGGCAGTGTACATGTTCATTGTGTGCAAATGTGTCTGTCTTCTCACTAGTCTCAGACCCAGTCAAAACACACAAGATCCTAGTCATAAACCTTGTGTCTGCTGCTGCTAGAGTAGTGCCAAAAATATCACTTCTTCAGAACGTGTCCCTATAGCAGCACTTGTTTGAATCACTTTCTGTCCTCTTTAGTGATCCATCCATACACAGGTGGCACATACATGTACACATATGCTTAAAGATCACTGAACAAAGACTATAACTGGGTATAGCTCTTAAAACCTACACTTGGAGACATTAGTAACGCCCAAAACAAGGTTGCAGCATCTTTGAACAGGGTATAGTATTTGAAACTTAAATTAAAAAACAGTATCACACACACAAAAAAGATTGCAGCATCTCTGAATGCTCTGTAGTCAAAGGTACAGTATTTGAAACTTAAATTAAAAAACAGTATCACACACACAAAACATATTGCAGCATCTTTCAGTAATCCTTGTTGAAAGTCCAATTTATTTGATGAAATGTCCAAGTTTGTTAATCAAATATTAGTCAAAAGTCAAACAAAAGCAGCTGCAGCTGGCTGTAAAATTTCCCTGAACGCGATCCACATTATTTATGAATACACCATCTTCATCATATCACAATTATTTATACTACTTTTTCTCCATTTCAGTATTATTTTTAGCAGAAGACAGTGGGCAGCAGACAGCACTCTTCAAAGAAAAGAAAATCTATTGGATTAACTCTTCCCAAAACAGGTCACATCCACAGTGGAGTGTTTAAACTTGGGCCCAGATGGAAAATAAATGTTGCTTTCCTTATTGCTGTCTTCAGTTTTGTGTATGGCAATGACCGGGCTTCAGTTGGGAGTCTTGTGCTGTGGTCCTGAGTAAACAAAGGCCAGCCGGCTGATAATGAGAACTCAAAGAACAAACATACATGGCTTTGGTAAAAAGGGAAACAAAATTTTGCCACGAGCCCATGAATCTCCTTCAATCTGGTGATCGATCATGTATCGTTTGGTGAAAGATGCCTGCCATAATGAGTGTGATGGCAAAGTCTTACCCCGACTGACACTGTGTTGCAACACAGTGGAGACAAAAGATAAACTATTAAGATTGTTTTGCTCCTGTAAGTACATTATAAGATGAAGACCGACATCCCTAAACCTCTGCCGGCCTGTATTGGCATGTACAAGTACTGACCTAAAAATATTTATATTTATTTTTTCTAGCATAACAAACTGGATGGTACAGGATGGTACCTGTACAGAAGAAACATAAATTGTGCCACATATCATTTTCATCGTGTCTATTCAAAATACAGATGGTTATTATTTGTAGCATTCAAGATATACGTTACCATCAATATCATGATGGGTAAAAACATAGGAGTACATGTAGATCTTTTACAGGGATAGAAATAAGCAGAGCTTTTCACTAGTCTGCTGCACTAGTACATTTATTAGTAACCTATATGTCTGCTAATATTTTCACTTGTCCAAGTATGTGTGTGTGTGTGTGGGGGGGGGGGGGGTATCTTCAAATGTAAGGACAATGTTTTTGATTGGTCAAAAATGTGTTGGCAGAACCCTTAACTACAAGTTCATGTAGATATACAAACAATGTAAATCACTAATGGAAAGACATTGCATTTCTTTCTTTCTTCTTCTTTTTTTTTTTTTACATTTCTGAAGTTGATTCATCTCTTCCTAACCAATCACATGTATAGCCATGTCCGGTAGTAACAAAGTTAGTTTGCTTTATTTGACAACACCACTAGAGTACATTGATTTATATTAATCATTAAGCTGTAAATACTGGATGTCAAAACAGTTTTAATTCTAACATATAATCTTATGGGTAACTCGCTACACTTTTCCATTAGCAGCAAGGGATCTTTTATACGCACTTTCCCACAGATAGAACAGCACACCACAGCCTTTGCAGGGGTTCAAATATTTTCAAAAAAATGACTTGCCACAGGGCAAGTGCCAATGAGATATTCACTTGCCCCATATATTTTTCCACTTGCCCATACTTCTTACGGTAACCAATTGTGTTACTCCTATTTAATTTAATACAGTGCTTAATAATGTAATAATCTTGAAAGTAATTGGTTTGATTGCACAAATAAAGAATTTTGCCAATAGGTTACAGCACTTACTCAGGAAGTACTGAATGTATTTGTCTGTCCAGTAGTACCCACTGTCTTCTCTATTTGTTGATTTAAACTTTATTTTTTAAATAGTGTCCATTTGTTGATTAAATTTTTTTTATGTGTTTGGTAGTGTCCACTTGTTCATCTCAATATAATTATTGTGTCGATTTATGTCTTAGTGGCCGTGGATATGGCTGGCATTGGTTGAAAAATGTTTATGGATTTTGGCCCATGTGTCATTATTGTGAGTATATTATTTAACATTCTCTGCCCCAAAACACTTCTCTGGGATGATGTTTTTACCCTGTTCATAACAGAGAAAAGTCTCTTGCAAACAACCATGGCTGGGCTCAAAGTAAACATGAGCTCTGTTGATGTTTTTAAATAGTGCATGATTGGTAAACAACAGAAGCGGAGGGGGTGTACATCTATTGCAGCCTTGTAATTTTAATTTATTGAGCATAATTTATTTGTTAAAAACTATTAATAAAGCAGAAAAAATTAATATATATTCATGTATGCTTAGAGGGCATCGCACCATGATTATGGCGTAGGGCTAATGAAATCTAACTTCACCTTGCCCGTTCATTTTACACGGACGTAGATTTACATTTGTAAAGTACTGAAAAACATTAAGTATGTTCTGCTACAAGGTTTATGATATCTAAACTAAAATATTTTGCAACGTTTATAAGAATACAGTTCATAATATTCATGCTTTGTTCAAGTGAACTCAGAAATTATAAACGTGCTTTACGCCCCCGTTCATTTGCAAAGAGTAGATTCCAAAATCCATACATGTGTTAACAACCATGTGTAACCAAAAATAACACAGTGTTGTCACCAATGGTTTTATAAGAAAAAGCCATATATCAATCGACTGGTTGAGCAGAAAATCAAATTTTGCAATAATATGAAAGTATTGTTCAATGTACATTGTATGTATCATTTTGATGCAAACTGTACTGCCAAATTGTCCACTTGACCTTCTACCAGTATACCACTTACCTGCAGCACCAACTTCAAAATCTTAAGACTGGCATTTTAGAAATAAAATCAAGTACCTGTATATACCTGTATGTACCTGGGGCCTAATTCACTAAACTCGCACAACTTTGCGATCTCGCAGTGCAATGCTAAAAAGTCCTGTTTTCCAGTTCTGTATTAATACTTTTAAAAATGGACCATAAAATATGTCTGGTTTTGAGGGAATTCCTGTTTACAGAGGGTCCCGTTTTAGTGGTTTCAATGGAATTTAAAAATGCCCTTAGACCTCACAAACGTCTTGAGGACTTTTGACCAGTGACTTTTCCCCCAGCAATCAAAGCGGTCTAGGCACAATTGTGGAATAATCGTTCAGAGACAAGACGACTCACCACAGCTGTGTCATGTCCGTTGTCTGTGCCATTCTGTCGTATGTCACCATTAGGCACGCTCAGTTCCTTCCCCTCACTGTGAGTAGCGAGGTTCATTGCTGCGTCCTGCTGGTTCACGCTTTCTGACATCATGCCATCATCCTGCAAAAACAATCATACATTATTCACTACCAGGCCGCCAGTTTAACCATTCACAATCAAGTCATAAAGTAGAATAAGCAGTAAGAATATAGTCTATCCTGCAATATGATTCAATAAACATTTATTGGCCAAGTCGGTAATCCTCAGAAAAGTGTGTAAACGTAAGTTTCATTCAACCATCACCTGTCATGGCTTACAAAAACATTGTGAAGTGGAAATCAATCTTTGCTTCTCAGATTTCAAGATGGAAGTGAATTTTTTAAACTGAGAAGCAGTTCTAGAAATTAGTCTCAAACTGAGTTGTGTAATGGAAGAGTTAAGACAAACATGGATAAAAACGTAATATTTATATAATCACTTCTGAAAATACAGAATTCTTGATACATCTGGAATAATGTCAAAAATATGATTGAAAGCAAAACCTGCCACTACTCAAACCATTACATGTATGGGTTATTTTATCATTTTGCTAATAATTGATGGTTGGTTGATGGACTACATGTACTTATGGAGATAGGCAACTTCTATTTTTCAACCCTGATGGGTTTACAAAAAGTTGAAATTCACAGAGGCCCTAGTGAGCGACACATAATAGTGTCCAAAGTTGACAATGACATTATAACTGGTTGTTCAAGTTCCCAGGACTTCGAATTTTATGGGAAGCAATTTTTCGGTCCATTCTCGTTGATCATTGCATGGAACCTATCAGAAACAGTAATGGTGTATTGTTTGCTGAAACCCAACCAGAATTACTGTTTCTGTGAAATTCTTGAGGCCTGCTGTATTGATGGTTTTTAATTTAAAAGGAAATTACTACTGTAAAATGGAAAAAAAATTCACCTGTATCCTGGACCTATTGAATTCCATCCCACTAACAGAAAAACGCTACTGCGCATGTTCAATCCAACAACCGGATAAATTTAACGACATCATTGGTTACCATGTCCAATACGTAAAATAAATATACTTTTTTTTTTTTAATTACTTACCTTCGCTGTCAATGAATGTAAAATTCCCATTAGGAAGTGAATATTTGTAATTTTTTTAACACCATCGAAATCCATCCCATGTGAACGTCACTAACGCGGAATGTATGAAAGACCACACCCATCATAAAATTGAGGGAACAGCAACACAACAGATTGTCAACGAAGCAAATGTAAATGAATTATGAAAATATCTACACGTTTTTGGTGAACACTGGTTGTCGACCAACACCACTGTGTTCGAGATTAGAAAGTTCCCCTTGCTTTTTTGTTCTTCAGAGTTTGTTTTAGAATTAGAATTTTTTTAGATGTTTTGTAAACAGTCATGCCTCTTACCGGCTTTTCAAGTAGTCAATAAATTTTCATGAATATAGGAAAATGGGTTTCTTGTGCTAACAACGTTTATAGGTGGCTGAAAAAAGAAGTAAAAGCTTCCTTCTATAAACAGTAAAAAATCAACTAATGCTGTCTCTCAATAACAGTTGCGGATCAGACACATCATACACCCCCCCCCCCACACACACACACACACCGAGTGTCAGTCATGTGACTTGTTACTAAATATAGACAAAACTCATGACAGTCATTACCGATCTGTCAAATCTAGTCTCTTCATTTATAAAGGTTTTAATATATTATAACCTTTGGATTATGGTTCCTGTATGCAATAATAGAATCACCGGTACTGTACAAGCTAGGGAGAGAAAAAAACCTCACCATTTCCCACCCTCATTTTCAATGTTGATTGATCGAGGCTTGGTTAGTTGATACATATGCAGTGGTATTAAAGTTTGTGCTTGTGCAATGTGATTAGAAAGAGTGTGGAAGTGATATGGGACGGAATTCGATGGGGGACGGAATTCAATAGTTTAGGATATATAATTTTTGCATTTTTAATAACTAACCGAAACACAAAAAGGACAAATAATATCTCAAATTATTGGCATACTGGAATCAATGGAGAGGTTTAATCTTTCAGCAAGCCATACATGTATGCATTGTCTCATTTCTACACTACAAATACTAAATGATGTGTGATCTAGCTAACCTGGCCAATAACAATGCGTAACACACATTTAATGTAATTAAAACAAATTTGAGGTAATTAGTTGATATGTTCAAGAAGGCAGCATGGATATGTGTGACAGGGTGTTGATTAATTGTTTTTACAAAAATTCAAAAAAATATATATAATAAATGAATGAAACACACTGTAATACATGCATGGATGGATGTGTTTCATTCATTCATCCATCATTCATTTTTGGTTCATTGATGGATGGGTGACAAGTAACAATTATTTTTAGAAATGCATGGGCCTAACCCTTTCGATTCACATGTGCATACCATCATTCATTCACCTTTTTCAGATACGATGGCATGAGGCTTCAGTGAAAGAAAAAGAAAGGAAGGATTATTTCTTGTAAATTGAAAATGAACCAATATATTCACATAGTTTCACATTATGCCAGTGCTCGGACCACTATGCTATATGTATTAAAATAGCAAACAAAATAACTGGTGGAATTTCAATATAGCATTCATGGACACCATTACTGGTATTATATACATAAACTTAAAATGGCAAATTAAACGCTAATGAAAAACAATAATAATAAAGAGATACATGTACATAAGTAGGTTTTTCATACACATTATATCCTGTGCTCACTTCCATACATGTACATATAAGTGGTCTTAACTCATGATTAAACAATGAACTCTTGACAAAATCAGCTTGTTTTGTCTTCTTTCTTTTTTTTCACTTAAAGAAACCCCAAAACATTTACCCGGTAAAAGTTTTACCGCTTTGCTACCCTATTTGCTACCCTACAGTTTCCCTATTTAGACTTGAACTTTTAAAAAAGAAAAAAAAAAGCCGATAAAACCAAAAACAAAATCTATAAAACTTTGCCATCGCCTGTGATTTTTGAGACCGAGATTTAAACGCAAAAATAAGGAGAGTAAGTTTTTGGGTGGCGCCAAAGTCCAGTATTCCACAAATATCTGGAGGACTTTTGTCTAGAGCTGCAAGACCATCCCCGAATGCACGCAAATACTGCCGTTCTAAGCCTAAATGCCATCTAAACTACATTTATTTGTGTAAGATAATTAATGCAGGTTCCGTAACACTTACCATTATTTTCTTTACACAGAAATATTTTACAACAGTGATTGGCTGATTTAATTCTCAGTCTCCTTTACAACCAAAGTAAACACTATAATTTGTATTTAAAATATTTATCTGTCTACACACAATAAGAATAATGTTATTCAAGAAAACAATCAAGATCTCCAACAAAAGTGTACTATCTCTGAACCGTATAGATATAGACTTGTTACAGCTTGACAAATAAAAACACGAACAAAAGTATAATGTTTTTAAACTTTTCAACCAATAATTGTATCAAGAAAAAGTAAACACGCAATTTAATGCTTCATATATTGAGTTCCAGTGTGTATAGTGGCAATGATTTTTTCAAAAGTGGTAGTCAACTGTTAAGGTGTTAGCATCACTAACATGTAATAAAGTTATTGCGCACGTAATAATAATGTTATTTCACCTGTAATTTGAACTATTTTAGATAAAGCATTACTATGATGTTGTAGAACACAGCTGGAAAGAGAAAGCTGTGTACATAATACATGAACTACTTAAATTAGAAAACATCAAACTAACGAGGTTTGTAGATATTAGGTCTATATATAACTCTTGCAATCAAGGAGGTCACAGCAAAACAATATTCTGTGGAAAAATAGTCTCCACGGCATTTTCACAGCATTTTTGCTGTTAATGTGTAATTGAAGAGTCTAATTTTTCAGTATTACAAAATATAATTGATTAACTAAGAAAAATTACAAAGAAAATTGAAAGGATCCACAGCAAGATATATGTTGCAGAAAATCTTCAAGTATTGCCCATTGCTGTGATTAATTGCCAGGGTTGATGTGTATGTATTTATAACCATATAAAGAGAGACATCTAAAACACCCCAGAAGTTTAACAGCAGCTACATGTACATGTATTATATTTTGTAAATATGGTAATTGTGATTCATGTTCCAGAGCACAGGAAACCACATATATGAAGTCTATCATACTTTCTCTTAACTCTCTCCAATTAGTAAACATGGACAGGACAATACATCAGCGTTCAAAATAAGCATGTGTCTGTCTGTTCTAACAAGTGAAAATCTGCTCCAACAAGCAAAATCCACCTCTGTGGTTGTTCACAGCCATATGTCACATGTAGCTACCATGGCCATATATCATATGCACATGTAGATACCACAGCCATATACCACATGTACAGGAGCTACCACAGTGATATGCCACATGTACATAAGCTACCAGAGCCATATGCCACATGTACAGGAGCTACCAGTGATATGCCACATGTACACAAGCTACCACAGCCATATGCCACATGTACAGGAGTTACCACAGCCATATACCATATGTACAGGAGCTACCACAGTGATATGCCACATGTACAGAAGCTACCACAGTGATATGCCACATGTACAGGAGCTACCACAGTGATATGCCACATGCACAGGAACTACCACAGCCATATGCCACATGTACAGGAGCTACCAGTGATATGCCACATGTACAGAAGCTACCACAGCCATATGCCACATGTACAGGAGCTACCACAGCCATATGCCACATGTACAGGAGCTACCACAGCCATATGCCACATGTACAGAAGCTACCACAGCCATATGCCACATGTACAGGAGCTACCAGTGATATGCCACATGTACACAAGCTACCACAGCCATATACCACATGTACAGGAGTTACCACAGCCATATGCCACATGTACAGGAGCTACCACAGTGATATGCCACATGTACAAAAGCTACCACAGTGATATGCCACATGTACAGGAGCTACCACAGTGATATGCCACATGTACAGGAGCTACCACAGCCATATGCCACATGTACAGGAGCTACCACAGTGATATGCCACATGCACAGGAACTACCAGCCATATGCCACATGTACAGGAGCTACCAGTGATATGCCACATGTACAGGAGCTACCACAGCCATATGCCACATGTACAGAAGCTACCACAGCCATATGCCACATGTACAGGAGCTACCACAGCCATATGTACAGAAGCTACCACAGCCATATGCCACATGTACAGGAGCTACCACAGCCACATGTCACATATAGATATATGTAGCTACCACAGCCATGCCACACGTACAGTAGCTACCACAGCCATATACCACCTGTACATGAAGCTACCAGTCATATGCCACATGTACAGTAGCTACCACAGCCACATGCCACATATAGGTATATGTAGGTACCACAGCCACGCCACATGTACAGTAGCTACCACAGCCATATACCACCTGTACATGAAGCTACCACAGTCATATGCCACATGTACAGTAGCTATCACAGCCATATACCACCTGTACAGAAGCTACCACAGCCATATGTTACATGAGTACTACCGTACTCTTGTTGCACACTACTCTTGTTGCACATTACTCTTGTTGCACACATGGTTGGGATCCAGCTCAGTCATGTTTTGGTCACAGAATCAAACCTCCTCAGTGGACCTATTCTCTGATTGGGGTTTTATTCCCCATCCCAACTGGTGCATTAAAGGCTATAGTATGTTTGTGTAAAAATGCATATAAAAGATCACTTGCTGCTAATGGAAAAAAGTAGCTGGTCTGCTCTTAAGACGAGTCCAAATTATCAAATGCCTGACATCCATTAGTTGCTGAATAATAAATCAATGTGTTCTAGTGGTGTCATTAAACAAAACAACTTTAACTTGGTGCACATCAATGTTTGGACAGTTTGTGAACAACTTTAACTTGGTGCACACAACAATGTTTGGACAGTTTGTGAACAACTTTAACTTGGTGCACACATCAATGTTTGGACAGTTTGTGAACAACAGTTTGTGAACAACTTTAACTTGGTGCACATCAATGTTTGGACAGTTTGTGAACAACTTTAACTTGGTGCACATCAATGTTTGGAAAGTTTGTGAACAACTTTAACTTGGTGCACATCAATGTTTGGACAGTTTGTGAACAACTTTAACTTGGTGCACACATCAATGTTTGGACAGTTTGTAAACAACTTTAACTTGGTGCACATCAATGTTTGGACAGTTTGTAAACAACTTTAACTTGGTGCACATCAATGTTTGGACAGTTTGTAAACAACTTTAACTTGGTGCACACATCAATGTTTGGACAGTTTGTGCACATCAATGTTTGGACAGTTTGGCACATCAATGTTTGGACAGTTTGCGCACATCAATGTTTGGACAGTTTGCGCACATCAATGTTTGGACAATGTTTGGACAGTTTGTGCACATCAATGTTTGGACAGTTTGTGCTGTCGGGACTAGCTCTGGCACTCGCCAAATACGGCAATTATGAATTTCAAAAACAATTGGTGAATTTTATTTTTATTTTGCAAACATTTTTATTAAATAATTGATATTTTGTTACAAAATGTGTGTGTTTCTTCTATTTTTGAAGTCTAATAGATAATTTGGCGAAATGTTCAACTGACCCAGAGCTAGTCCTGTATATGTGCATGTACAAAGGACAGAAAATTCCTTCAAAACTGCTGTCCAGTCGACAAGAATGTCATTAATACATTATTTTAAGAGAAAACAACCATGCCACCTTTCACAACGGTTTGCAAGTTGCACCTACACGTAAACAGCAAATCACTGAGTCACCTGTTAAAACTGAGCCACATACCGGTATGAGAATTTGTGTCAGCCGAGATATTTAACTTGTTTGTCCTTCATGTATATACACATGTATATTGTACATGTTACATATCAGATGACGAAATGAAGAAGACATGTTTTACATTAAAACAAGAAGTTTCCGTTTACCTGCATTAAATTGTGATGACTAAACAAAACATTTATGTACTATAATTCATTCATGGTCGAGCCAAGTATGGCAGCTTGAATGTTTTATAGCGGTTTTGTGTCACTTTTAGTGTCTGCCTCAAAGGATCAACTAGTACATCAGTGCTATTAAAAGAATCGTCATATAGCTCACAGCACTGAAATAAAAATATATTGTGCCAAAAGAGAACGGCATTAAAATAGAAAACAACAAAAACAAATTCTTACAGCGATCATTTATCAAAACTTGTCCGAAATCTGAATCATCGTGAATGACATTAAAGTAATACTGCTAAGAGTGACGACATCAAGAATAGAAATAACAGGGGAAAATGAAGTTACAGGCGGCTGTTGCCATCTTGATACTGAAGTCTAGTAATTTGTTTGTCTTCAATATTAACACCATACATTAAATATGGTACATGTACCAGCTGATATTAATCAATCAGGGACAAGAGTTTAAACACATATTACAAGGTTAGCACATGCACAAATGACGGACGGAGGGTATAATTACGTATTATAAAACCTTGGAAATTAATTAATATATTTTTAATATATTTAGATCAGGGGTGGGAATTGGTGAACTGTAAAACAGAGGAAATCTAGAGGGGTCCCGGAAATTCTTAAAATCCTAGGTTAAAATCTATGCCATCTGACACATTTGGAGGAAAGAACGATTAAATTGCGAGGAAACGCAATGTTCCATGAGAGGAAAACAGCTGATCCGAGGAGAATTCCCACCCCTGTTAGATATATGGTAGTAAGAGAACTACTGTTTGAAATTTGTCAAAGCTCATAAAATGCAGTGTCCAGTTTCAAAACATTTCAAATACATAACCACCTAGTACTGTAGATAGGACACTGATATATAAATTTAAATTTAAATGTTTTACAACATATTCTCAAATAATTTTCGGTCAGAAAGCTTGACTCTGGAAGTATGTAATTCTTTGTAATTAAATATACAGTGAATATTTATTAAACAGACAGGAAACATTTGTCAGTAGCCACCTATTAACGGCATTCTTGTATTATACATTTGTCAGTAGCCACCTATTAACGGCATTCTTGTATTATACATTTGTCAGTAGCCACCTATTAACGGCATTCTTGTATTATACATTTGTCAGTAGCCACCTATTAACGGCATTCTTGTATTATACATTTTTAATGATTACAAAATGTCTGTACTACTAAGTACTGTACTAGTTGAGTGTTGGGGATTAATTCTACAATTATTCAATTATATTTACAGACATATTTAAATTCTAATATTTTAGGCCATTATTAAAAACAAATTCAAGCCCAATAACTGACCCAACGATCACCAATGCCATGGAGTTTCTAATTCTCCACTGAACCTCTTCGTCTCAGATTATATTCTTTTCTTTTTTCAACAGCATATTTTTTGCCGTGGACATTTCTTAATTGCAGGGGTTGTAAATTTAAAAACCAAAGCACAAATTGCTCAATGTCCTGAAAATACTTCTTTTTTTTTAATTTCACCCCAGCCCCATTTTGAAAAAAACACTTAGATGAAAATATATTTTTTAGTTTAGTAAACACATGTACATGTATATTTTATATTTGTAAATTGTGCATTTCAGAAAACTACCATTGTACTGAATGCAACAGAATTTTCACTGTTATCATACTGAACACAATTGGTCAGTGCCTAACAAGCAAATGCAGAAGACAATCATTATGTTCATATTTGTGGTACCAATGGTACTGATAAAATTAACATAACAAAAAACAAAAAAACCACAGCAATATTCTTTGTGTAGATGTTTAATTTTGATGACACGTTAGCTTAGTACAAGTCTGAAATTCATTGGGCTGATTTCATATGTCTGGGTTATCGGTGGGTTTTGGAAACATGGTTTAAACCTAGGTTAAAACTGGAGTCATGTTTACTGTGCATTTCACGTCTGGTTTTCAATAATCCTAGTTTAACACTGGGTTACAATTGTGTTGCTTGTTTAAACCTGCCCTTGAGGTGGTTTTTCGCTGGGTTTGCTCAAAGTAACTTTTCTTCATGGATAATTTCGGCAGCAAAATCGTGTTTTACATCAGTATCGCAGAGCCATGAACTGTGAACGTATTTTCAGATACCATTTGAACCCACTACAGAAGCGAATAAAGGGCTAGGGGTTGGGGTGTTCAAACCCCATCCCCTTTAGACAAGATGCCCGTTTGTCTCTTTTTAGCATGATTGTATAATTAGATCCACCCCTTGACACAACAATTTACCATGTTCATGGCGAACCAACAACAAAGCGCCTGCGATAGATAGAGGATAATAAACAAGTTACCAGTTATTATCAAATTTATGTTATGAGTGAAATAAGTTTTAGTCGTGACAAATGAAAATTATTTCACTCGCGGAAATAAATTTGATAATAACTGATACCGGGTTTGTTACTCTATTTATTACCCCAGCTATGTTTTCTCTAAACACCTTTATTTTAGACGCGCATGCACGTAGGCTACATGTAGGCTATAGAAATGATGTAAACCACTTTACACACTGTTCTGAGTATTGCTATAACTTTGTATTTCAATCACGTTCACAGATAATTTTTGAAGACAAAAGTTATCTTTATTCTGCTAAAAGTATATATAATGAATTGCATTAAAATAACATTTTGTTATAAATTTAACCCTAAAACAGTCGTGAACGCAAACTCTATAAACCACATGACATAATTTTGTGTTTGCCAAGTTGTGATGACGTATATTTAGTACCGACAAAGTCATTGTACATTACACCACCTCAGAATATTTCTCACTGACAAAATATGGAAAATAATTTCCCTGTTATGAGTGACCGTTTGAGTAATAAATATAGTTATTTATTAAATTAGTAAAAATAAGCATTTTCTTCATGGTGTATGAACTGCACAAAAACGGGAAGTACTAGTAATGGAAGTTGATCGGTTACCACCGGTATCAAAGCAATAAACGGTTATCACAGACTGCAGTCTTATAATGACATACTTTCGAGTTTGTCTTGTCTTAATAAAGGGGGAAAAGGAGATATAGGCCCACAGGTTTGAAAATTTTACCAAAAGTTGTCTAGGTGCCCTCAGGCGTATGTGTCCCATCTTTTTTTCTTTTTTTCACATATAAATATATTATGTTAGAATTAAAGGGAAATGCCAATAAGAATGTTTATTCATATTTGCATTATTACCAACAGCTACGTACGGTTCTGTACGCATTTGACATGGATTATAACTAATATTGTGAGTAAAATTATGGAAATACAGGGTGAAAAGTTTTCAGGCCAGCTCATTTTGTCAAAACATCTCCATCATTTTTGCCCGAATACGAAGGTTTGCTCCAGAGGGGGAGGAGGTAGCTAAGCCCCCATCTGCTAATAATATATCGGTATGGAGGTATCAGCTACAAAGTGATGAAGAGTAAGCTTTCCCTCGCTTATGTCCCTTTCCAGATCTCCGGGTAACCCATGTAAAAAGCGTGGTTTTGTAAACACGGGTAAAACACACACATGTGAAATGCACCACGGGTGTAGGTCTTGGTCAAGTGTTTCAGCGTTTTACGTAAACCAGTGTTAAACCTAAGTTTTGATATAACCCAGTGTTACAAAACCTAGACACATGAAATCGGCCCATTATATCTCAGATACGGGATAAATGTTGCACTTTGGCCAACATTAAACCTTTATGCAACTCTTTTTTTTTTCTTCTTTATTTTAACCTATAATCGAATTAAGTCTTACCATTTTAGACTAAAGTGCTAGTTTCAAATTTTCTTACAGCCGATACTATTGTTCCCCCCTCCCCCCCCCCCCCCCCCACCAAACAAAAAGTACCCAAAATGTCTCACAGGCTGCTCAGCACCCAAGTTATCTCAGACTGCTCAGTACCCAATTTGTGTGACAGACTGCTCAATATCCAATTTGTCTCAGTGTTCAGTACCCAATCTGAATTACAGACTACTCAATACTCAATGTCTCACAGACTGCTCAGTACCAAATATGTCTCACAGACTACTCAGTACACAATATGTCTCACAGACTACTCAGTACACAATATGTCTCACAGACTACTCAGTACACAATATGTCTCACAGACTACTCACTCAGTACACAATATGTCTCACAGACTACTCAGTACACAATATGTCTCACAGACTACTCAGTACACAATATGTCTCACAGACTACTCAGTACACAATATGTCTCACAGACTACTCAGTACACAATATGTCTCACAGACTACTCAGTACACAATATGTCTCACAGACTGTTAATTACATCTCACACTGTTCAGTACACAATCTGTCACAGACTGCTCAGCTTCCAAGTTGTCTCAGACTACCCAATCTGTCTCACTGTACCCAATCTGTCTCACAATGGGTAATCTGTCTTATAAACCACTCACTACCCAATCTGTCTCACAGACTGCTCACTACCCAATGTCTCACATACTGCTCAGTTCCCAATTTGTCTCACATACTGCTCAGTACCAAATCTGTCTCAAAGTTTCATGGTAGCCAATGTGTTTCACAGTACCCAATCTGTCTCATTGTAGCCAATGTGTTTCATAGTACCCAATCTGTCTCATGGTAACCAATCTGTCTCATGGTAACCAATCTGTCTCATAATAGGTCATCTGTCTCAATAGGTAAATTCTGTCTTTCCAACCCCTCACTACCCAATCTGTTCAACATATTGCTTCCATAATTATTATTTTTACTAAATTTGTCTACATACAAGTTTCTGGATGCTGATGAACTGCTTCAGTCAAAACAAATATGTTGCCAAAGGCTTGAAACCGACTTAACATGATAGAGACAAAGAAATTCTTACCTGTTTCCAGTCTCGCAAAAATCTCTGATACATGGCCAAAGATGATGAATCATTCTTTCTGATGTCGAAATAGGGTGACCATGATCTCCGATATTTATTAGAAAACATCAATGGGGTCCTGGCATTTTCCTTTTTACGAGGGCGATCACAAGCTTGGTTTTGTGCAAGAAAAAACCCCATGTCATTTGACATCCGAGAAATGGGATTAATGTGTGCTTGTGGAAGAAACACCTTCAAGGAGGACGCATGCAGTAGTGGTTGGGAATCACAACACTGACACACCCCGCCACCCACCGGACAACACTTGATTTCCATGTTGAATGGCACTTTCATCAATGCTGCATCCATCATAAGCAAACGTGGTCCACTATGGGCCAGACCGGAACTATATAACTAGTTGCAAGTATGGCAAGGCAGATCCTTCAGGATTTTGTGGACACAAGCAAGTTGTTCATTAATAGTTGAAGGTTAGAAAATCAATATCAGGTTACAGTTTAAAAACTCATGCTGTACTAGACAGATTCAAAATGTTGTTTTAAACACAAAAACAAGAAAAAAGTAAAACAAAAACTAACAAACAAATAAACACAACCAAATAAACAAAACTCACAAACAAACAAAAACAATTCAAAAAAACAAAAAATAATAGCAACAAAAAAAAAACCTAACAAAATAAACAAACGAAACAAATTAAAACAAACAAAACAAAATCAACAAATTAAAACAAAAACCCAACTACCCTGTATCATTCTTCAAGATAAAACAAAAAAAGGTCTTGTGAAAAACAAAATCACAACAGTAACTAACACAATTCTGCCAATCAGTAAAACCGAAATACTACACTTTGTTTCCGACAACTGTGCACTAAAACCACACTATAACCTGCTTATAACCAAGTCTTGTTATAAAAACAAAACTCTAAAACCAGTCTCATCTGAGATACAGACTAAAGCGCGATAAGGAGATGAGTAAAGACCATGAGCACTGCCACAATTGCCATTATGTATCTTTTGACTGACAGCACATCCAACGGAGGGCTGGATAACCGGAGTCACAATTACTAGAATTCATAACTTAGCTCACCATGTGCTCACAGGCTAATCAAGTGTGTGGGACAAGCAAACCTTCGATCACATCTGTGGCCAAGCCCGTCCCGCGCTCTCAAGACCGTTTGGCTGTCAGTGAACCAATGATCATAAAAAATGTGCATACATTAGAAACTTGGTCGTCTAGATATCACAGAGAAAATTATCAACTTAGGATGGGATGGGGGTGGTGGAATAAACATTAACATGATTAAAACTGATAAGAGGTATTTTGCAGGATCGGGGCAAGCTCACCACAGAAGATGCAGGAAATCTTACATTATTCCCCCCCCCCCCCACCCTTAGTTGTTTGTTCTTTGTTCTGTGTCTTGTCAATAAAATATAATATACTGTTTACTTTTTACTTTATAAGTATGTGAACGTATAGATCTGCAAAAAAGAATACAGATGTATTTGATTAAAATGACGTCATGTAGAATTTCAATGTGGCTAACTTTTGGAGCACCTGTTTGTTGCCAATTTAATGTTATCAACATTTAACAATTTGATATAATATGTCAAAAGCAAAGTATGATTTTGTAGTTGTTTGTTTATTATATTTTGTCACAGAATGATAGTTTGGCTACATTTACTATTATATAATAAACCTATTTAAGACTCTTGATTCTATTAAAAAATAGAAACCATTGCATCATCACATCTTGGCACTGAAACAAGTGAACATTATACTCTTATGGTCACTGGCTATTCAAAAGTATAAGAATAAAATATTCTGTCATTTTTCCTCCTCTGTTACAGTATCGTTTTTGGCAGACACAATCAGATATATATTTGTTACAAACATGTGCTGAAGAATGAAATAATGAAGTCTTGCGCTGAGTATTTTAGACCATGTTTTAAATGACCGTTTCTATGACAATTTTTAGACCATGTTTTAAATGACCGTTTCTATGACAATTTTAAAACTGATGTCAGATCAAATTGAAGGACTCCCTCACCTCAGCTTTTACTCCTACATTAACAAGTTTATCTCTGAATGGGGAATCCGAAAACTTATGGCAAGATGTTTCTAATAAAGTATATATTACTTTTTTATGAAATAAATCCCATACATATTACATGGTCAAGTCAACATTTAGATGTGACTGTCATGATGAGTAAGCAAAAAAATCAAAATCTCAACTGAACACATTGTAGTTCTGTTGTGTATACTGTATATTCTTACAATTTTCAGAAATTCAATACATAGCTAAATATTCTTGGCCAAATAAAATTACTTTAAGGAGCCATTCAGTAATACTGGTCAATAGTTTTACGAGCATACAAACCACTCCCTGGTTTTGGTAATCCCCTCTCCTTCCCAAAAGCATACCGTATATTAAAAACTGCTCATTTTGTAAGGAATATTTTGATCAACATTTGTGTTTGTTTTAAAAGTGTGTGTTGGCATTAACCCCACCCTCACTCTAGCATATGGCTTCCATGCTCTAAATTACACATTTATGTATGTTAACATTATGAACATCAGTTAAAATAATTAGTTGTTTTATATACAAATGAGCAGAAACTACCAACGTTTTTTGCTTTATTTATAAACAAACTGAAGGTTCTTGCTTTAAGATTATACAATTATGTTTAATAAAAAAAAAAAATTTAAAATGATATTTAAAAATATTTGTAAAATTACATATTATATATATATATATATATATATATATATATATATATATATATATATATATATATATATATATATATATATATATTAATATTTTAGTGGTAGTATGTTATGCAATTTATCAACAGGCATGACAATGACAAGATCTCTACTTACATTTTACAACTGACATTCTTAAAAATAAAATAATATAAAGGCACAAATACCAGACAGACAGAATGAAGGACGAATGAAATTTGAACAATACTAAACAAGTTTTAGCCTTGACCACACTTTAAGGGCCTAGCAAGAAACTACAATACCACCCTGTCAGTCTCTCCCTCTCTCTGTTGGACTATAAATACTTATTGAACGTCCAGTAGTACAGTGTATATTACGCGGACAACAACAATAAAATACCTGTGATATATATGGAACAACACGTACATCTACACTGGAAATAGGCTCATAATAAAATCAATGAAAGAATGTTTACCTCAAGTGCCTGGAATACACCAGGTTACCTGTAATAACTGCCACGGGTAATGCTTATCTCATAAACCCATACAGTATTGATGGATGGTTGCCCTTTCAAAACAGATGAAAGAAGTAGGAAAGCCTGTAAACAGAAACCCCGGGGCTGGTTTACACAACAAGAAAGGAGCGTCACTTGGATCAAACTTTGTGACATACCATTAATAGGATGACAGGTGTACAGGTGTTTCGCCACCATAGGTGTTAAAACTTCTATATGGACAGGTAGACATTGTACAGCATAGGCTGTGTGTGTGTACAAAAAATGAAGCTGGATCACCGGATGAGTGGAAGAAAGTGCAAAAAACAAAAAATGAAAAACGTTAAACAAACACATTAGAGCTATTGGATGTCAAACATTTGATAATTTTTACATATATAGTCTTAGAATGAAAACCTGCTACATTTTTCTATGTGTAATCTCAAAGACAGGATAACACATACCAGTCTTTCATATACTAGCCATGGTGCACTGGCTATAACGAGAAATAGCCCAATGGGCCCCCAACAGGGATTGATCCCAGAAAGACTGCACAATAAGTGAGGACTGTTATCTCTAGGCGACATCCTGCCTCTTACCAAAATAAAGCTTGAAAACCACATGTGGCTCAAGTTTTCTAAATAGAAATATTGTAATATGTTAACTTGGGGGGGGGGGGGGGGGGGGGGAGGGGGGGGGGGGGGGGGTAGGGAGTTACAACATTATTTGGAACAGTTATATATCAATTCATCAGTTCTCTTTTGACACAAATTGGTCAAATAATAAATGGTTAATCACCTTGATTAAAATACAAATTTCACTAGCAGAAAATATATTGTACAAACACTTACCTAAAAACAAAGTGGAATTTTTCTAAGTTCTGTTTATGCAAGTTGTCAAAGTTTTAACGGATATGTTGTATATATGCATTTAATGAATTAGTAAACAATACTCACCATTTTTACGAGTCTGTGATATATTTATGTATTTCAACTATTTCACTGTCAGTAAGGAAATGTTGAACCCAACATGTCAGCTACAAATATGACAATTTTAGTGTTGACATGACCCTTTAATATTGTTTACATTAAAATAAATTTGATGTTAATGGGCCTCTCTGAATATTTATACATGAAAACCCTTGGCATTAACAGTGTCCATATACTAATTGTACCAGACATGATAATATGGGATTGATGAGAAAATTAAAACTTGTTTTATTTAAGAACACCACTAGAGCACATTACGTGGGATTGTGGGATTGTGGGATTGATGGAAAAATTAAATATTGTTTTGCTTATCAACACCACTAGAGCACATCGACAAATTAATCATCAGCTACTTAATTTCAAACTTTTTTTGTTTCATCTTCATGTGTCATCTTCATAAAAAAACTAAATCCTTTTTCTTCTTCACAGGAATACAAGTAAACTATTTGGCTTTAAATGTGTTTGTTTGAAAATCCCACACTCACTACTTATCTTTCAGATTTATGACAAGAAATGTGACTAAAATGTAACATTTGTCCGTGTTTGATAAATGTTTGAGAAAGTCTCTAGCCCTCACAGAGGCTTTGGCTATTGTGCTATGTATTATAGTGATATAGTTGATGATTTCCACTAGCCCTCACAGAGGCTTTGGCTATTGTGCTATGTATTATAGTGATATAGTTGATGATTTCCACTAGCCCTCACAGAGGCTTTGGCTATTGTGCTATGTATTATAGTGATATAGTTGATGATTTCCACTAGCCCTCACAGAGGCTTTGGCTATTGTGCTATGTATTATAGTGATATAGTTGATGATTTCCACTAGCCCTCACAGAGGCTTTGGCTATTGTGCTATGTATTATAGTGATATAGTTGATGATTTCCACTAGCCCTCACAGAGGCTTTGGCTATTGTGCTATGTATTATAGTGATATAGTTGATGATTTCCACTAGCCCTCACAGAGGCTTTGGCTATTGTGCTATGTATTATAGTGATATAGTTGATGATTTCCACTGGCCCTCACAGAGGCTTTGGCTATTGTGCTATGTATTATAGTGATATAGTTGATGATTTCCACTGGCCCTCACAGAGGCTTTGGCTATTGTGCTATGTATTATAGTGATATAGTTGATGATTTCCACTGGCCCTCACAGAGGCTTTGGCTATTGTGCTATGTATTATAGTGATATAGTTGATGATTTCCACTGGCCCTCACAGAGGCTTTGGCTAGTGTGCTATGTATTATAGTAATATAGTTGATGATTTCCACTGGCCCTCACAGAGGCTTTGGCTAGTGTGCTATGTATTATAGTAATATAGTTGATGATTTCCACTAGCCCTCACAGAGGCTTTGGCTATTGTGCTATGTATTATAGTGATATAGTTGATGATTTCCACTAGCCCTCACAGAGGCTTTGGCTATTGTGCTATGTATTATAGTGATATAGTTGATGATTTCCACTGGCCCTCACAGAGGCTTTGGCTATTGTGCTATGTATTATAGTGATATAGTTGATGATTTCCACTGGCCCTCACAGAGGCTTTGGCTATTGTGCTATGTATTATAGTGATATAGTTGATGATTTCCACTGGCCCTCACAGAGGCTTTGGCTATTGTGCTATGTATTATAGTGATATAGTTGATGATTTCCACTGGCCCTCACAGAGGCTTTGGCTATTGTGCTATGTATTATAGTGATATAGTTGATGATTTCCACTAGCCCTCACAGAGGCTTTGGCTATTGTGCTATGTATTATAGTGATATAGTTGATGATTTCCACTGGCCCTCACAGAGGCTTTGGCTATTGTGCTATGTATTATAGTGATATAGTTGATGATTTCCACTGGCCCTCACAGAGGCTTTGGCTAGTGTGCTATGTATTATAGTAATATAGTTGATGATTTCCACTGGCCCTCACAGAGGCTTTGGCTAGTGTGCTATGTATTATAGTAATATAGTTGATGATTTCCACTAGCCCTCACAGAGGCTTTGGCTATTGTGCTATGTATTATAGTAATATAGTTGATGATTTCCACTGGCCCTCACAGAGGCTTTGGCTATTGTGCTATGTATTATAGTAATATAGTTGATGATTTCTACTAGCCCTCATAGAAGCTTTGGCTATTGTGCTATGTATTATAGTAATATAGTTGATGATTTCCACTGGCCCTCATAGAAGCTTTGGCTATTGTGCTATGTATTATAGTAATATAGTTGATGATTTCCACTAGCCCTCACAGAGGCTTTGGCTATTGTGCTATGTATTATAGTAATATAGTTGATGATTTCCACTAGCCCAGACCAAACATTCACTAGCCACGACCGAGGGGTAGTGGATTTGTCAAACCCTGAATTTGTAGCGTAATTGTAATTAAATTACATTTCTGTCATTTTTAATAGGATAAAAATGATTCTGTCAATTAAATTATTTAACATCTAAGGCACAATGAAATATTTAAAAAAACCATATTACCACTACCATTAATACAACTATTACTACTGCTACTGATAATAATAACAAGATGATGAACAAGAAGAAAAAGAAGAAACAAGACGAAGAAAACAAAACAGCATTTTGGAAGGAAAATACACTTCCACATAAACAATACAAGTTGTGGAATATTGGTAACACCTAACCCACTTGACTCCCAGGCAGTCACCCATCCGAAGTAGCAAACAGTTACAGACTTTGATTGTCTACCTGCACAGGTAGCGTCATTAATCAGCATAGATCATCAAAACATGCTCCAATCCTGTGTTCGGTCATGCATGCAAGTCACTGACCCAGGCCGAGAAACACTGTACATGCTATTGGTGACCAAGTGACCTAGACAGAAGGTTAACTGTACCAGTACAGCATGTGAGCGTCACGCCTGAAGGAGTCGACGAACCGGCTGTAGCTATTTTCATTTCTGTGTTTATAGTTCGCTATTTTTATGTTTGTTAGTATACCAGCAAGCTTATATTAAGCAACCAACTAAAGTGGAAGAGGAGGATGCAGTAGGAGGGTAGGGGGGAGGATGTGATGTAATGTGTGAAGGAAGGCTCACTGGACTGATTGCCCTTCACGCACTCCGATGTCCATCTATATATATAGATTATAATCAATGTCCCATGATCGGTACATCAAAGCCAGTGGTATGCACTGTGCTGTTTATGGGAACATACATATATGTATAAAAGATCTCTTGCTGTTTTTGGTGTTCTTGTTTTCGAAAGGGAGTGCGTTACTGAACAGTAGCAAGGTTTCTTTCTTTCTGTATCTTGACCAACTGTTAAAACAAATTAACCATCAAATAGCCATAGCCCTTTTATATGCACTTTTCCATAGATGTGAGGCACACATACAGTGTTCGAGATTAACGGTATCCTGATATCCCGGGGATACCAGAATTTAATTTTGGATACTAGACTTCAAGAACCCAGTATCTCACCGGGATACCATATAATACTAAATTCTCAGGTGGGACACCAGATTTTGAAATGTATCCAACTGGGATACTGGCCAAAATTTTTAATCTCGAACACTGACATACCACTGCTTTTGATATACATGTACCAGTGAGAAACACTGGTTGGGATGTGAAAACCCCAATGAGTCGGACAGGGAGATTCAATCCTACAACTCCGGCACCTCAGGCAATCACTCTACTTACCTACATGTACATCAGAGTTTACACTGGACCAAAACATAATTAGGTACATTATTCAATGTATAGATGATATTTAGTTCACTCTGCATCAAATTACAAAATTATTAAATACAGGAATTATCAAATCAGTTGGGGGTTTTTGGTTGGGGTTTTTTTAAATCGACAGCTTTCTTGTATCTTTATTGATATTACATAAATTTCAATGCTTGCACAATACATTATCTAGGATCAATCCCCACTGGTGGGTCCATTGGGTCATTTCCCGTTCCAGCCTGCATGTTCCCTATAAATGGTGCAATAAAGGCTATGGTATATACTCTCCTATCTGGATATCCTATGTGACAGTGGGATAGTTCAGATAAAAGATCCCTTGCTGTTAATATAAAAAAAACAAGTCTGGTGTGTCTGCAACATGCAGGCTTTCTCTTTCATTATCTGTATGGTCCTTAACAATAATAATGTCTAATACTACATAACTGTCAATACAAAATGTGTAGTGTTGTTAGCTAACACATTTTTTCTCTGCATTCAAACCATTTTAAATCAATTCATATGTGGTTAACTCTGCTACACACCATTACATATGACACATGGGTACTTGATCAGGTTTGACTATTGTTGTGATTAGAATGACTGTTCAGCAGATACCATCTCTATTTCACACTTGGTTACATGTATTGAGATACAACAAAATCTATGAGATTAATGTCTACAATTTGTAAGCTATTTGATACTTTGACTTCTAGGACAGTTATCAATGTAAGAAAATATCCTTATTTTATGAATCACACCTACACGTAATTAACGGACACAAATTAAAAATACAAACGTCCATGTATGGGGTTGGGTAGTACTTATAGAGGAGTTAATACAGACCAACAAAAGAAACACAGATACCAAGTTTAATTCATTTCAAAGTATTAGTGTCTGTCTATTAAAATTACCAATGTCTTGTCAACAATTTAGGGCCATTTTCACAGTCTACTTACAGAGTTAATTGTATAATGAAAAATTACTAAAACATTCAATATTTATAACCCAATTACCTGAATTTAGAACAATACCAAGCACAAAAATGTTCTTACCACTGCATGCCATTCTTTGACAGACTGGTTATGGTCGCTATAATGCAGGTCACATAACAATGTATTATTCTCTGTTGCAACACTGAGAAGTGAGATGTTATTCAACTGATTAAAACATGGTGACAAGACTTGTTTGAATATATATATAATTTTACATTGAATGAAGGTACATGTAGTTGTAAAATACCTGTTGATAGTGGTAACACTCATGTATTAAAATTGTAGTTATGTTTGTATTTTGCATGATGTTATAATATGGTGAGGTGAGATTGTGAGTTTATTAAAACTGTAGCCGTGTTTGTATTTTGCATGATGTTATAATATGGTGAGGTGAGATTGTGAGTTTATTAAAACAGTAGTTGTGTTTGTATTTTGCATTAATTAGTACATGTAAATAATGTTATATGTTGAGGCACAGGGGTACACAAATTGGTTGTCCGTGCGCCCGGGACAACCAAAATATGTTGTGGGCAACCATTCTTTGTCAAACAGTTGCCCGACAGACAACCAAGAAAATCATGAAACAAATAAAATGAAACTTTTATGAAATATGTGGTCAACCAAGAGATAATGTTGGGCAACCAAACTTCAGCTACTGGTTGCCCGGTGGGCAACCATCACAATTTCACATTTGTGCACCCCTGAGGCAAGACTGCAGCATTAAAGGGACAGACCCTAGTTTCAGCCCGTGAACATTAACACTAAGTTTAGTTAAAGGGACAGACCCTAGTTTCAGCCCGTGAACATTAACACTAAGTTTAGTTAAAGGGACAGACCCTAGTTTCAGCCCGTGAACATTAACACTAAGTTTAGTTAAAGGGACAGACCCTAGTTTCAGCCCGTGAACATTAACACTAAGTTTAGTTAAAGGGACACACCCTAGTTTCAGCCCGTGAACATTAACACTAAGTTTAGTTAAAGGGACAGACCCTAGTTTCAACCCGTGAACATTAACACTAAGTTTAGTTAAAGGGACACACCCTAGTTTCAGTCCGTGAACATTAACACTAAGTTTAGTTAAAGGGACAGACCCTAGTTTCAACCCGTGAAAATTAACACTAAGTTTAGTTAATGTACAAACCTGAAACACATTTGGATAAAGTTACAGTTGAGTGAAACAAGAGTGTGACTTTGTGAAATACCCTCTGAAAATAGACTAAAACTTGATTCCATAACTGTTACGTCTCAGACGCACATGCATTTTTAAAAATATGAGAATTACCAGTATGACCAAAACCACTCTGAATGTATGGAAATTGATAATCTTAAGCATAAAATCTAAGTAAAGCATGATTTCAGTTATCAGAAACGGCTCTAACGGCCATGTCTTAGTGTTTAAAAACTAGGGTATGTCCCTTTAAACAAAAGCATTATCATGATCAAAATCAGATGTCTGCACAAGACAGAGTGAAAAGGGTATTGACAAGGTTGTGACCGTTTCCATGAACCCCTGTCAAGTTATAAATTACACTTTTGGAAAATTTTTACAAAATTTATCTCTTCCATTAAAAAATGTGAATACTGAAAAACCTGTAAATATGTATGTATGTTTAAACATGTGTATGAGAACATATGTCTACAGAGAAAGTGAGTAACAACAAAAGCATTTAATGTTTTGATTACATTATCGGTACACATGTTAAAACCGTGTGTTTGGTTACACCCTTCCCTTTTCTCTCCATGTACACTGCAGGTTTCATTTAAGAATATTAAACCTCTTCAAACCAATACGCAAACAATATTATTTATTTGGACAAAAAATTCTGTGTTTACAGATGTTATCTGAACATAAACGCCATTTCCTTTTACACCCACATAAAAGTTCTTGTCAACATATTTGTTATAATTTCTTTAAACTTTTTTTTTTCAATAAAAAAAAAAAATTAAGCAAAACAAAATGTGCAAGCAGTCAACAGCAACTTCAAAGATTTTGATACACGTTTGTTTTTAACTTCATATAAGACTCACACTGTTGATAATGTAAACAAGAATTCCATGAATTTAAATGTCTCGCCTACATGTATCAAACTTATTTGGTATCACTCAAACTTGCATCCATTGATGTTCATTTCAATGCATGTCAGTACAAAAATAAAATTAATTACAAAAAATATATATATTCGGTCTCTTGTTTTTAAGGATTTTTTAAGGATTGCACATAAAAGGTGGATGTACCGTATATCTTCGCCTATAAGTCGATTTTTTTTCACCCAAAAATTATTTTATAACTTGGGGGGTCGACTTATAAGAGGGTAAAAAAAGTTCACCAAAAAATATTACTGTTTTGGGGATTATTTTACAAGTTTTATTGTTGAAGTATGCCATGTATTTATACTCAAATATGTTAATTTGACACATTTATTTTTTATAACCTATTTTTTTTGGCATTAGAACGGTTTTGGTTATGCGAAAAGGCGTACGATCTCACTCACATGCCAAGACAACAGTCCACTTAGTTAAATTAACAGTCATAACTAATAGTAAAAATGTAAACAATACCAACTACCTGTTGCCTGAGTTTATTTTGAAATCTGGTCACTGGCATTAATGGTTGTTCAAACAATGTTTTGGCGGTGATTAACTTCATGAATATTACTAAGCTTTCCCTTAAAATAGACTGATCTCTGCAGTTCACTTATCTAGAGCAATAGGGACACACATCATTTGGTACAAAAACCAGTGTACTTTCCAGAGTTATCCTCCTTACATGTATTAATATGGCGGCAAAACGTGATACTTTCAGTTTTATCGTAGTGATCTGTTGTCAGTGTTTATAAATAAAGTTGTTGTCTGTGCACAAAACCATCTGTACAGTACTATACAGTAACAGTCAAACAGCTTTCACTTTCTACTAAGGGAATATTTCGTTTTGATGCTATGTAATAATGATAGTTTGATTGGAATAGTCTGATCATATTGCGATGTACAAAACGTGAAAACCGAAGTTTGTAAAATAATTTTCTTTTGTTCAAATATTATTGTTCTCATGTGCTGAAAATAAGAAATATTTCAATATTTATAAGTAGTTTTTCATGGGTCGACTTATAAACGGGTCAATAAAAAAATACGTTTTCAGGGCTTGAAATTAGGGACTCGACTTATAGCCGAGATCGACTTACAGGCGAAGATATACGGTATATATTTTTTTATGTACTCATCATCTGTCTTGTGTCTCTCCTTATTGGCCAGGGTGCCCCCCCCCCCTCCCCCATTTGCCTTATTGAACCCTAAATGCTTTCCATCACATTTTCCATATATTTACGGCAACTTGTATGACTTCAATTTTAATTCCAGATGACTTGATTTGGAACCATGTCATGGTGTGTCACAAAATATTATTATTTCAGGCAGCGCAGCTTAAATGGAACTGTTGTAGTTACTGCAAGAAATATGAAACAAAATTTAAATGTTGATGATGCGCAAGAGATCAAAATCGCCGAGCGCACTGACTAGAGACCAGCAGTTTGTTTTGTTTGGTCTAATTCATGATTAATTTAGTTCTTTAAACAATGTTTCATTGGTTTATTAGATTTTTTCAAATGAAGCTTAATGAGAAAACTTCTGTTGTTTTCTTGTGCTTTGGGCTGCATGTTTGACATCACATGTTACACAGGTATTACTAAGAGCCCATTACTGCACAATATACTGAGATATCACGGACTAAACTGTTGTTTTGAGTTTCTACCTTTACCATGAATTATTCAGGTATATTGCATGTTATATTGCTACAGGTTACTTGTGTTCCGCACTCCAAATAAATCCCTTTTGTTTAACCTGGGTATAAAATCAACAAATAATAAAGGATGAATTTGATGAATGTATAAATTTTATAATAGAGAAACCCAAAAGTTATGTCTAAAAACAGTTGAAAAAAAAAGAAGTTTTAAAAGAATTAAAAAGTCTAAATTGTTTCCCACTCCACAGAGTGAATATTTTGAGGCATTGAATTTCCACTGTTTCATGCTATCCTGGTTGTAGAAAGGTTCTTTTAAAAGTTTGTTTAACCACACCACTGGAGCACATTGATTAATTAATCATCGGCTGGTAATTCTGATTCATAATCAGAGGAAACCAGTGACATTTTTTCTACTGCAGCAAGGGATTTATTATATGGACTTTTGAAAACTTAATGAGTATTTCATTTATTGCAATGTATTTATCATATTAAATGTATTGACTGAGACATTTTTAAACTGAGTCTGTCAAACTGCATACAGTATTTTTGGTCACACTTAAATAGAATTTCCACTGGTGATGATATTAAGATTTTCTAAATATAAACAAATGAAGCAGTACTGATCAAGGAATGAAATCTCTGTTTAACACCACACTGGTACAGGTTAACTGCAGTTTAATTGCTGTCCAACATCTAATACATGAGAGTTACTACGACACACACTTGGTCTAGGCACCAATAGAGGAAACCCCATGCCATCACAAAGACTCCTACAAAACAAGCAGCATGAGGCAGTTCAGACCTCGCTCAGTTAGTCAATGTTCCTCAAACTTAAGAGTATGAGAAGCCATAAATTTACGAGATTACGGTAATAAGTAATAATTACCATACCGATACCATGTATGTAAATCCATATGCTAAGGGAAGTTAAAACTTGCTCTCCTTGAACTATAGTTTGAGGGGAGTGATGTAGAGCTAGAGTGATATTTCCTCAAACATTGTCAATGGCAAGGTCTGGGAGTCCATTGAGAGTGATCGATCCCAGGCCCAGGGGCCTGATTCACTAAACTCTCGCAACTTTGCGATCTCGCAGTGCAATGCTGAAAGTCTTACAACAAGGATGCTTTGTTGTCTAGCAGAGCCTAAGAGACCTTTGTGAATTAGACCCCTGGGTATCTAGATTATATATAGTAGCCCCACTCCCATGGCTAGTGATATTCAATGTTGGGCTAGTAAATAACTACTATTACTATGCCCTATGGCTAGTGAAAAAAAAGAGAGAGTCAAATGTTGCAGTTAAGTCTATTTTGTAAATATGAATATCCTGACCCCACCCCAACCCCCAATATTAGTGTTTTTAATCTTTGTCTCCCTCTTTAGGTAACATACCTGATTATAACTATTATTTAGTAAAATTATATTAACTTAATGTAAAGTAGGGCAAGTTAATTTTTAATTGTGGCTAGTAAATTTTAAAAATCACTGATCGCATGGCTAGTGGATTTTTAAATAATCCTATAAGCCCTGCCAGGACCTATCGTATTTCAGGCGAATATTTGATTTACCACCGAGTTACATGTACACTCAGTTGCAGATTCTATAATTGTGTATACTAGAAGTTTCAGCATTTATTTTAAATAATAATGTGATGACAAAATTTTTGTAGCTAACCAATCAATAAAGGTTTCACAGTGTATAAACTATATATATACAATCAACCCCTGCACGTGCTGTAACCTCAGGGGTATAACATTCTCTTTGAGAATGGCCAATACAGCACAAATCCCCTTGTTTTCTTCGGGATACAATTAAAATTTTGAATAAAAGTCAGTATCTATCTGTGATATTTGTATTTTTGCATAGTTCTTTACACTGTGTTTTTATTTAAATCTTGAATTTTTATATTGATGTTGATCATCACTTTATTTGTTTGCATTACCATAGTTTGACACCCAATTGCCGATGTATTGGGGTGTCGTTAAACATTCATTCATTCATATATATACAATCACTGGTCAAATTCGTACATGTGTAAATTTACAATGTACTATATTACTGTACAAATACTGATCAAACAGGTAGTTTGGATTTCTAGCATATGCTACAAAAACAAAAACAGGGCTCGAAATTAATAGTGTCACCGTTGGCCAGTTTATAAGTTTGAGATCATTTGTTACAAAAGTTACATAATACTGGTTTAAAATTGCTGTACACAGGTGTAAATTTGCCATATAGGTAAGCATCTGCCCATGGCAAAAACCTTTCAACATTGTCAAGTTCTGCAAAACGTTTATTCAACAAGGTTTATTTATTTAAATTTATAAAGCAGACCAATAATATTGCTACATACGTTCAAATAATGTTCATTGAATTGTAACAATATTTTTTGTCCAGGTCAACTGAAGTGAAAATAAATAAACAACAAAGGATGTTTTCAAATTTTAAATAATTAATTCTACAAACTATGAACGAATAAAGAACATTTCATGTCCGAACAATTGTCCGTTGCTAAGCAACAAAGCATACGAATATATATTGTGAAGGGAAATTCTTGTTATTTACCTACACCAGCCTGGCCACCGCTGATGAATATTGTTCTCCATTCTGCTGCTATCAAGACCAACGATAAAATAGAATTGTGTAAACACCCACACAAAGACATCTATCAACAAACCAACTCCCTGTTTATGTACATTACCAAGTAAACAGACTGTAGGAAAAACTGGTGCATTATACATTTCAGGCTACATACATACATACATGTACACACATACAAGTACATAATATATATATTCTCAATCTGTATTGCAGTTGGACATGTTTACTCAGTTAGAGGTGGGCAGGAAACACAGACAAACAAATCATGGCGGGCCAATAAACTCATGTCAAATGTAGCAAACTAGATAAACAAGACACATTTAATAAATTACACCTTGCCCGGTTATCTGCCAAATATGGCTTTGTTTAGATTTTCCCTGGGCCACGCCGTTTACTGGAGAGGGAGAGTAAACCATGTACTGCCTGCAGTCCTCACTTCCCATGTGAAAGTTTGTGCAGCTGCAATTTGGATCAACTCTTGATGACATGTTTTTAAACTTTTCAAATTGTAAGCATATCTGATAAACGTGTGGCAGAGAAAACATTGTATCAGTACCTGTATACTCAGAAACATGTACATACAGTAGATATACAATTTATTGTACTAGTACCTGTATAATACTCAAATACATGTAGGTACAGTAGATATACAACTTACTGTACTAGTACCTGTATACTCAAAAACATGTACAGTAGATATACAACTTATTGTACTAGTACCTGTATACTCAAATACATGTAAGTACAGTAGATATACAACTTATTGTACACTCAAATACATGCAAGTACAGTAAATATACAACTTATTGTACTAGTACCTTTATACTCAAATACATGTACGTACAGTAGATATAAAACTTATTGTACTAGTACCTGTATAATACTCAAATACATGTAGGTACAGTAGATATACAACTTACTGTACTAGTACCTGTATACTCAAAAACATGTACAGTAGATATACAACTTATTGTACTAGTACCTGTATACTCAAATACATGTAAGTACAGTAGATATACAACTTATTGTACACTCAAATACATGCAAGTACAGTAAATATACAACTTATTGTACTAGTACCTTTATACTCTGATGCATGTATGTATAGTAGAAATACAACTTATTGTACTAGTACCTGTATACTCAAATACATGTACGTACAGTAGATATAAAACTTATTGTACTAGTACCTGTATACTCAAATACATGTACATACAGTAGATATAAAACTTATTGTACTAGTACCTGTATAATACTTAAATATATGTACGTACAGTAGAAATGCAACTTATTGTACTAGTACCTGTATACTCAAATGCATGTATGTACAGTTGAAATGCAACTTATTGTACTAGTACCTGTATACTCAAATCCATGTATGTACAGTAGAAATGCAACTTATTGTACTAGTACCTGTATACTCAAATGCATGTATGTACAGTAGAAATACAACTTATTGTACTAGTACCTGTATACTCAAATGCATGTATGTACAGTAGAAATACAACTTATTGTACTAGTACCTGTATACTCAAATGCATGTAAGTACAGTAGATATACAACTTATTGTACTAGTACCTGTATACTCAAATGCATGTATGTACAGTAGAAATGCAACTTATTGTACTAGTACCTGTATACTCAAATCCATGTATGTACAGTTGAAATGCAACTTATTGTACTAGTACCTGTATACTCAAATGCATGTATGTACAGTAGAAATGCAACTTATTGTACTAGTACCTGTATACTCAAATGCATGTATGTACAGTAGAAATACAACTTATTGTACTAGTACCTGTATACTCAAATGCATGTATGTACAGTAGAAATACAACTTATTGTACTAGTACCTGTATACTCAAATGCATGTAAGTACAGTAGATATACAACTTATTGTACTAGTACCTGTATACTCAAATGCATGTATGTACAGTAGAAATGCAACTTATTGTACTAGTACCTGTATACTCAAATCCATGTATGTACAGTTGAAATGCAACTTATTGTACTAGTACCTGTATACTCAAATGCATGTATGTACAGTAGAAATGCAACTTATTGTACTAGTACCTGTATACTCAAATGCATGTATGTACAGTTGAAATACAACTTATTGTACTAGTACCTGTATACTCAAATGCATGTAAGTACAGTAGATATACAACTTATTGTACACTCAAATACATGCAAATACAGTAAATATACAACTTATTGTACTAGTACCTATATACTCAGATGCATGTATGTATAGTAGAAATACAACTTATTGTACTAGTACCTGTATACTCAAATGCATGTATGTACAGTAGAAATACAACTTATTGTACTAGTACCTGTATACTCAAATACATGTAAGTACAGTAGATATAAAACTTATTGTACTAGTACCTGTATACTCAAATGCATGTATGTACAGTAGATATAAAACTTATTGTACTAGTACCTGTATACTCAAATGCATGTAAGTACAGTAGATATACAACTTATTGTACTAGTACCTATATACTCAGATGCATGTATGTACAGTAGAAATACAACTTATTGTACTAGTACCTGTATACTCAAATGCATGTATGTACAGTAGAAATACAACTTATTGTACTAGTACCTGTATACTCAAATGCATGTATGTACAGTTGAAATACAACTTATTGTACTAGTACCTGTATACTCAAATGCATGTATGTACAGTAGAAATACAACTTATTGTACTAGTACCTGTATACTCAAATGCATGTAAGTACAGTAGATATACAACTTATTGTACTAGTACCTATATACTCAGATGCATGTATGTATAGTAGAAATACAATTTATTGTACTAGTACCTGTATACTCAAATACATGTACATACAGTAGATATACAACTTATTGTACTAGTACCTGTATACTCAAATGCATGTACGTACAGTAGATATACAACTTATTGTACTAGTACCTATATACTCAAATACAGTAGATACAACTTACTATATACTAGGCCCTGTATAATCAAGTAGAAGACAAAGAAGTTTTGTTTTCTTAACAACACCACTAGAGCAGTGATTTATTAAACATTTGGAAATTTTAGTCTTAGAGAGGAAACCCGCTACATGCACCATCCCACAGACAGGATAGCACATACCACTGCCTTTTATATACTGTCATGGAGCACTGGCTGGAATGAGAAATAGTCCAATGGACCCACCAATGAGGACTGATCCTAGACCGACCATGCATCAGGCAAACGCTTTACCACTGGGCTACGTCCCACCCCTACATGCAAATACATACAATTCTGATTGTTTCAATAAAGGAATAGACATTTAATGATGCTATGGTACATTTTTAAAGTCTATTTGGTGTCCACTATATGGTTATTTCAATACTTTGTCATGAGAAACAGAAAGAAGAAACCTGTTGCCGATACATACCCCATTCCTATAAAGCAGCAAGTGGCAAGGGATCATTTCTTTCACAAAGAATAATACATATCACAGCATTCGATATACATATATATATACCAATCATGGGGCACTGGTTGGGACAGATATAAAACTTTCACCATCTGTTATTTCGACATTTGGGTCATGACAAAGAGAGAAAGAGGAAACCTACTGCCAATAGATACCCTATTCCTACGAATAAAGCAGCACTTTCACAAACAAAGAATAGTACATACCACAGCGTTTGATATACCAGTCGTGGGGCACTGGTTGGAACAGAAATAAAACGTTTAGGGAGGGGGATCCATCCTGTAACCTGCTGCTCTTCATATTAAAAAAGGCTAGTAATCACTTGCCCTCTCCTCCACACTCAACGCCCAGCACTATTTCAGGTAAATGATTTCCTGCTCTCCTTAATCTAGCTCATGGTGAAGACTGTGTGGGAAGTTAGATGTGCCCATAGAGCAAGTCCATCCCATTTAGATGGAGGAGTTTTCTGTCATCCCTTGTATTTGTATGATTCGACATCAATTTTGAGCCCGTCTACAATTTTAAACCAGTAACTTTGGCAACAAATGTAAAAATCATGAAACAAGCCTTCAACCAGCAGCAATAACTTATCCATTGGTAAAAATATTGCCATCGGTCAATCCCCAGACAGGCGGCAATTCATATTGCATCTATGGCACGTGCTGTCAGTAAGTTCAATCCCCGGACAGACGGCAATTCACATTGCATCTAATATCTATGGCAAGTGCTGTCAGTAAGTTCAATCCCCGGACAGACGGCAATTCATACTGGATCTATGGCAAGTGCTGTCAATAAGTTCAATCCCCAGACAGATGGCAATTCACATTGCATCTAATATCTATGGCAAGTGCTATCAGTAAGTTCAATCCCCGGACAGATGGCAATTCACATTGCATCTATGGCAAGTGCTGTCAGTAAGTTCAATCCCCGGACAGACGGCAATTCATATTGCATCTATGGCAAGTGCTGTCAGTAAGTTCAATCCCCGGACAGACGGCAATTCACATTGCATCTAATATCTATGGCAAGTGCTGTCAGTAAGTTCAATCCCCGGACAGACGGCAATTCATATTGGATCTATGGCAAGTGCTGTCAATAAGTTCAATCCCCAGACAGATGGCAATTCACATTGCATCTAATATCTATGGCAAGTGCTATCAGTAAGTTCAATCCCCGGACAGATGGCAATTCACATTGCATCTATGGCAAGTGCTGTCAGTAAGTTCAATCCCCGGACAGACGGCAATTCATATTGCATCTATGGCAAGTGCTGTCAGTAAGTTCAATCCCCGGACAGATGGCAATTCATATTGCATCTATGGCAAGTGCTGTCAGTACGTTCAAGCCCTGCTAATCATGTAGTGTCAGACTTCAAACAGGTGTCATCACCTATTGGCATCTTTTACAGTGTTGCCAAGCAACTCTTTCATAATACCTTTTCTCTTGAGGGGCGGGACATAGCCCAGTGGTACAGTGCTCGCTCGATGCGCAGTCGGTGTGGGATCGATCCCCATCAGTGGGCCCATTGGGCTATTTCTCATTCCAGCCAGTGCACCACGACTGGTATATCAAAGGCTGTGGTATGTGCTACCCTATCTGTGGGATGGTGCATATAAAAAAAAACCTGGTTGCTTATCGAAAAGAGTAGCCCATGAAGTGGTGACATCAGGTTTCCTGTCTCAATATCTGTGTGGTCCTTAACCATATTTCTCATGCCGTATAACCATAAATAAAATGTGTTGAGTGCATTGTTAAATAAAACATTTCCTTCCTTTTTTTCACTTGTGTAAAAAAGTTGACATTCCAAGAGACCATTATGCAATTAAAAATAAAGTTCATAATTCCTTGAACAAACCTAATAACAAACCTAATAACATAGCATAATTTCCACCCTATATTCTGTTTCCATGCAACCTGTATTAAACAGCCACCTGTCTTAAAATGCTGGCAGTGAAACCTTCCAAAACTGTATTTTGACAACATCCTCAAGTAGCTATTTAAGTGCCACTTTCTATGTGCAAGTTTTTTGATGTGGCATATTCGTGGAATGTGGAACAAGGAGACTTAAAAACAAATTTTTAATCTTGTTATCAGTAGCAGTATTTCCATATGCGTGGCAGTTTTGGTAAAAACGTCCATACCACATCCTTAATCATGGGGTTAGACTGTTTAGGTGGAAAAGAAAGCTTTTATTAACAACACAATACATTTTAATTTTGGATACATGGCATTAGACACATGGTTAAGGACCACACAGATAATTTGAGAGGACACATGCTATTGCCACATCATGGTATACCTTTTTTTTATTAGCAGCAAGGGATATTTTATATGCACTGTCCTACAGACAGGAGTACATAGCATGGTTTTTGTTACACCATGTTTAGGTAATGCATGTGGCTACCAATATCAAAGGCAACAAATATACTCAGCACTGAAATATTCAAGAGAGAGTCAACTCAATAATTTAGCAGAGAATTCCTCACTTTGAAAAGTAAGCATCAATAATGAACCACTTGAATAGATAGGACAACTTTAATAACAAGATACAAATAGTCGGGAAATATGACCTTCTTTAAAAATCATAACAAGACAAGGCGAAGGATGATTATTTGCACAAGTTGAATATAAATGAATGCATTCCCTTTGTTGTGTAAAATATAGATTGACCAAAATAGCAATGTACACCAAACAGTCTGCAGGGAGTATACTACCAAATCAAATCCCATAGACGACAATAGTAGCATATGTGGCTAAAACTCCTACCTGCAGCGTATCAATTGACATAAACGCCACGGATATAAATACTACCACCCTCACCCTTAAAGTGAATCAGAAAAACTTGGGGGCCAAGCTCCTCATTTCTGAGATAAAGGGTAGCGTCTATGACTACCCTAGTTCCGCACAAAATTCGAGTACCTTTTTTTACAGGTACCCCATACATGTTTCAAGCACAAGGCTACTTGACACAGTGGTACTAGATGAAATAAAATTGCATACATTTTTTGCCCAGATGAAACTATTTTTTTTTACAACCAACACACTCACATTTATAACCAATCACAGGACTTGTAGTGTTCACTTCTCTATCAAAAGTTGGGTCTACCTCGAACTTTGATCTGGCCGGAAGTCATTTGGTTTAGTACTACCTACAAGTATATTCTGTGTGTACATCAGAATTCGAAATAAGCACCTGTCCATTTATCCTGACAAGTGAAAATCTGTTGAGACAAGCAAAATCATGAAATGAACCTCAATGGTTGTCCAGCGCACTTGAATAAAACTAGCAATAAAATGAAACAAGTGAAAATATTGGTTGGCAAGTAGATTTCAAGATATACTTGTCGGGTGGACTAGTGAAGATTTTCATTTCTATCCTTGTACATACATGATGTGAAAGAAATAATTGTCCAATGTATCTATAAACATGAATGTACATGTGTGGTTGTCACAATATTTGGTATTGAATGAGAAAAACTTAAACAAATCAGAAATGGCACTTTTAAAAGAGGGGCGAGATTTAGCTCAGTCGGTTGATTGCTCACTTGAGGTGCTTGCATCGCAAGATCGAACTACCTTGGTGGATCCATTCAGCTGGTTGGGTTTTTCTCGTCCCAACCAGTGCACCACAACTGGACAAAGGCCATGTATGTGCTTTCCTCCCTGTGGGAAAGAGCATATAAAAGATCCCTAGCTGCATTAGAAAAAAATGTAGCTGGTTTCCTCTGATGACTACGAGTCAGAATTACCAAATGTCTGACATCTAATAGCCGATGATTAATTAATCAATGTGCTCCAGTGATGTCAAAAAAAAAAAATTTAAAAAAAACTTTTCTACAGCCAGAATAGCATAAAACAGTGGAAATTCAATGCCTCAAAATATTCACTCTGTGGAGTGGGAAGCAATGTAGACTTTTTAAATCTTAATTTGGATGCAAATGCTAGAAACTGAAAAGCAGTTCTAGAAATTAATCTTGAAATGTAACATCTTGTTAAGACATATAACTACTCAAAAGAATTTAAGGGTCAGACGATATTTTCGACATTATTTTCTGAATGTCAATTATATTAGCTAGACCATAATGTCACGCATGGTATTGTTCCATTTTGACGAAAGTGGGTCTAAGCAACCCATAAATGAATTAAAATACACTGTCATTGACACTGTCGACTAGTTCTAATGGCGAAAACATGCTTACATTTGCACGTAAATTAGGGCGAAAGCGAAAGGTCTGCTAAGTGCCCATAACTTGCTTTTTTACAAAGCGCTTCATTTGCACGCTTTGCACGTGTATTCCATGTTCCCAATGCTGAATTTCCGTATAATTTGAGCTTGCGTTCGTGTACGGTGCACACTCCAAATTCGACAATGGTACGACGTCAACTGACTATCGAAGATCGAGGAAGGGCTATTGCTTGGCTTCAGGATGGCAATACGCAAAGAAATGTTGCTCTGAGACTTGGTGTCAGTCAGAGTGTCGTTGGCCGACTGTGGCAACGGTACCAAGCAACGAATTCTGTTTGAAATCTTCCACGTTCGGGAAGACCCCGAAGCACTACAAATAGAGAGGACCGCTACATCACCAATATGGCTCTACGTCAACGCACAACCACTGCACGCCGATTACGTGACAATCTGCGGACTGCGAATGGAACTCGAGTGTCTGATCAAACCATACGCAATCGTCTGAGAGCCAATAATCTACGCTGCCGTCGCCAGGCTGTTCGACCACCACTCCTACCACGTCACAGAACGGTCAGACGTCACTGGTGCACAATTCATCTGCGGTGGCAACGTGTTCAGTGGGGTCGAGTGATGTTCACTGATGAGTCCAGGTTTAGTCTCCAGTTCAACGACGGTCGGGTTCGTGTCTACAGACGTCCTGGGGAGCGCTTCGCTGACGTTAACATTAGACAACGTCACCGGTTCGGTGGTGGCGGCATCTCTATCCACCACAGGACCCCCCTCTATGTGGTGGATGGCAATCTGAATGGAATCCGCTATCTGAATGAGATTATCCGGCCGTTGGTTCTCCCAGGCCTTCAGCAGATGGCGGCGGGGCAGTTCTGCAGGATGACAATGCCAGACCCCACCGCGCCAGGGTGGTAACGGACTTTCTCAGACAACAAGGTATTGCCAGGATGGATTGGCCAGCATATTCGCCTGACTTGGCCCCAATAGAGCACGCCTGGGACGAATTAGGCAGGAGAGTTCGGGATAACCATGCCCCTCCGGCCAACCTTCATGATCTGGGTCAACTTCTTATGGCAGAGTGGCAGGCCATTCCCCAAGAGTTCTTCAGACGTCTGATCAACAGCATGAGGCAACGATGTGTCGAGTGTATTCGCGCCAGGGGTGGATTCACACACTATTAAACGAATGTTCTAATGTGTAAAATCCATGTTTGACAACCTTCAACTTTGACAGCATGTCATGTGACTTTCTTGTATACAGTGACGTTTATTTGTGGGGTTTTGTAAATATGGAACAATAAATTAAATTTTTGGTGTAGTTTACATCATCAATCTAATACACTCTGAAACTTATTTGGTTATCAATTTTTGACCCTTAAATTCTTTTGAGTAGTATATATATACATGTATACATGTATACAGTTCAACTTTTTTCAGTTAATGCAGAAGACAAACATTGATAAAAGCTTATGATTTTTAAGTACATTTGAAGTCCTGGATGTATTTGAAATATTGTTAAACAAGAATAAGATGGAAAGCCAAAGCTGCTTCTGAAAGGACTATGAGAAAACATATTGTGCATTTTGAGCAACATTTGCCGTCAGTCTCCTGGCAACTGTGAGCTTTAAACATGGCTCACACTGCAACAAATTTTGATTCAGCCAATTTTTAGACATATGGAGTATTTCCTTGAAAATTGTTTAAATATTGGTAATTTAAGGAATATTTTATTAGCCAGACTAAATGTGGTAGCCAATTTGTATTAAAAAAAAGTAGCAATTCGCTAATTTGTCAATGAACAGGGTGAGCCCTGCTTAGTCTCTTATACTATAGCAGCTATAGATCACAAGCTTGAATAGGAAATAACACAATCCTACACCTACAGGTTGGACTATACCAATTCAAATCCCATAGGCGACCATGTTAACGTTTGTGTTTAAAAACACTATATGCAATATATCAACCAAACTATGACCCATAAATATCAGTACTACAACCCCTACCTCAAAGTATTAACTGCAGAAAATGGTACCTTTCATGGCTCATTTTTGGTATAACCAGATGTTTTTACAACACCCCTAGTTTCGCACAAAATTTTAGTACTTTTTTTTACATGTACCCCATACATGTTCCAAGCACAAAGCTACTTGACACAGTGGTACTAGATGAATTAAAATTGTATACATTTTTAGCCCAGATGAAACTAATTTTTGTTACAACCAACACACTCACATTTATAACCAATCACAGGACTTGTGGTGTTAACTTCTCTATCAAAAGTTCAGTGCACCTCGAACTTCGACCCAGCCGGAAATTAATTGGTATAGTGCTACCTATACTGATAACATATATGTTTCAAAAGGTGGCGAATCATGTGTTTTTATAACAACCAGGATCTGGTGTCTTCTAACATAAACTGACAACTTCACTGAAACTGTTGTTTCTACAGTGCAACCTAATATAATGTACACCTCACAAGGCACATGTATTTTGGAAAGTTTTGTACAAATGCAATATGTCATATTTGAAAACAATAATTAAAAAATAATAATACTCCTGAAGATATTTACTGTCAGATGTGTGTGTGTGCTCAGCTATATGTGTAGACAACATGGATATTCAGAGTACCTCAACTCCTTAAACCTATTCCATCGAAACACATGTACTTGACTGACCCCTAGATTATGAAGACCTTAATAGGCACATCAAAGAAATATCAGTATTAAAAAAATGCAATGTCTGAGGAAGGAAAGATCAACATGACTGCACCTGTATGAAGTAATGACTTCATGTCCTGCACATCACTGTTGGAGGGAAATCCTGTATGCTGAGTGTGGCTGTCTTCAAGTTACCATGTGCGGGAATTTCAAATCCATCAGCTATGCAGATTTTAAAAATGGACTATCAAAACCATTGGCAGCCACCAATATTCCTGATTATATTTTATGTATACCCTACTGTAGTTGGAGGTTTTAAATATTTGTAATATTTGGAATTATCATGCAGCTTTCACATATTTATTTTTGATTCATTACTAAAAAAACATGTTTTTAAATGACATAATTACCTGAACATCTATTTTATTGCATTTTTTTCTAATCCAAATCAATACAATATGTATATTGGATGTATTCCTACAATCTGTAATCCAGCATATTATTTAGCTATTAACATTGGATAATACAGCTTTAACAATAAAATAAATTATCAACTCACACCAAGGTAGATAATCAAATCTGGAAAAATTGGTTCTAAATCTAGTATACACTTAAAATGCACTTCATGGGAGCAAACTAAGTGATTATTTTTTAAACAGATTTGATCGGGAGAGCTAAAGATATGTTTAACAAGCTTATTGTTATGTATAAATGAGAACAGAAGGCACAATAGTGACCAAAAATTTAATTATGGCTTTGGTAAAAAAATTCTTTAAATTAATTTCTTTGTGTGCATAAAACTACAAATTTGTCTAAAATATGACTTAGCACCCTATAAGTATGTCAAAAGAACAATAAAAATCAAGGTCTTTAAAAAGTTAAGCTTTCAGAAGTACATACATGAAACATTAACTATGTTTATGGAAATTAAAGACATTAACCCAATATTGGCACATGTTATTTTTAATATAAAAATAAATTGCTATTAAAATCTAAGTTCAGATTGCCTAGATATATTACCATATTTAAGAGTAGTTGTATATGGCAAGTCAAACACCATGTAAATAAAAATATTCAAATCTTTATAGTATGAATTATAGGCCAAAACCAACTTTTCCTCAGTGCAAATTTTTATTCAAACTCCATTCAGAGCCATGTATAGTAATTATTGTCAAGGTCAAGGTCATTGTGAACTTACATGGCCGAGTGACGGCTAATTAATCAAATAGTATAGTTTAATTTAATTAAATGACACAAATCATAATCTTTTTTATTATGCACTGAATATGTGCTATAGGTTGGACTATACCATTTCAAATCCCATAGGCGACCATGTTAACGTTTGTGTTTAAAAACACTATATGCAATATATCAACCAAACTATGACCCATAAATATCAGTACTACAACCCCTACCTCAAAGTATTAACTGCAGAAAATGGTACCTTTCATGGCTCATTTTTGGTATAACCAGATGTTTTTACAACACCCCTAGTTTCACACAAAATTTTAGTACTTTTTTTTACATGTACCCCCATACATGTTCCAAGCACAAGGCTACTTGACACAGTGGTACTAGATGAATTAAAATTGTATACATTTTTAGCCCAGATGAAACTAATTTTTGTTACAACCAACACACTCACATTTATAACCAATCACAGGACTTGTGGTGTTAACTTCTCTATCAAAAGTTCAGTGCACCTCGAACTTCGACCAAGCCGGAAATTAATTGGTATAGTGCTACCTACAGCCTACAGCACTCATACCGCTGAGGTCACCATGTACATGTCATATATATTACACTGGCCATGGATATTGCACTCAGTCTTTATAGATTTTTGCAATGGTTTTTCTTAGATCAATGTATAAATATAACAATAATGACAGTTTATCAACTATCAGTTAACATAACAAATACCATAAGTCTCTGGAAATAACATTAACAGATTAATTGCCCATTAAATCCATTTTTCAGTTTAAAAGTATCAATAACTCAACAAAATGTCCTAACATTATTATCATACATGTATATTTCATAGACATCTCAAATGGGGGACAGAGGGTACTGTCCCCATCCCACCCCCGAAAATAATATTACTGGCCCATTTAGTTGCCGATATCATCTGATGCCTATACCCATTTTACACATTAATTTTGTTTTTAAGTTGCATAAATCCTTTTTATGAGGGTTATTTTTTATTGTGTATTACGGGGGGGGGGGGGGGGGGGAGGATTGTGTCACCATAGTCTGTTCACAGTGGGAAAGTGTAAATACAATCTACAATTCATTCTTTTTGATTGATGCCTATGATGCCTTTATAGTGTTTGTCAATGAAAATGATTCCTTGGAAAATGCTATATTGAATAACTAGCCAGGCATGGTCATGTGCCAAGTATGAATTGCCAAGTGTCAAACATCCACGTGCTAATTTATGCAATAGTTTCATCTGCTCAACAATGAGTACAGAAAAACGTACAGGATGGAATGAGTCGACTACTCGACAACTGTAACTTGTCTGTGGTGAAGTATGAATCTAGCTTAAAGCAACTCTTGTGGCTACTGCTTATCAATAAGAGTAATCTATGTGGCAGCAGTGAGATTCATCTCAATTTCTAAACTGAAGTACTGCACCTTGGATGTGACAATGAACCACCCAAGTTACTGGTCAATTAAATAATGTGTGTGAGTGTTAGTAAACAAACAGTCCTTCCTTTGTTAAATTTTGGAAAGGACGTAGCCAGTTGTAAAGAGCTTGCCCGATGCACAAATTTTGCTCTGGGATCGATCCCCATCAGTGGGCCCATTGAGCCATTTCTTGTTTCAGCCAGTGCACCATGACTGATATACCAAAGGACTTGGTATGTGCTATCCTGTCCATAAGATGGTGTATATAAAAGATCCCTTGCTACTAATGGGAAAATGTGGCAGGTTTCCTGTCAGAATTACCAAATATTTGACATCCAATAGCCGATCATTAATAAATCAATGTGCTTTAGTGGTATTGTTAAACAAAACAAACTTTAACTTTTAGTCAATTAAATAATGTGCAGGGGGGGTTGTTAGTAAACAAACATATCTTCCTGTGTTAAATCTGTACTCGGGAGAACTGAAAATCAGATTCTGAAGAAAATAAAAATAAAAATTGTTGATCAGTAGCACTTCCTTCTGGAGCCTCTTAAAAAGTCGGTTACTATGGCAACGTTGGGCAAACAATCCTTTGTGAGTATGACTGGCTGGTCCAGGGGTGATACAAGAGGTTGTTTTTCGTCTGCACCCAAACATCACAGCCAGGCAAAGTAATGAAAGAAGCAGCAGAATAAACATCAATTAAGCAGCTTATCCCCTGGTGGAGTTTGCTGTATGTGGTGATATTTACAACAAACTAGCAAATATGAAAAGGTTCCATGAAAGACCTGGCCGGGCCACAAAGCACCGTGCTGACAAACACTGCTCTGGGCTTCATTAGATAAAGTCTTCCAATAAAAGCATCCACATCTGGCATTTGCAATCTCGCCATTGGTAAACAAAAATAACAATCAGCAAACACATGTGCCAATCAAATAAATGGAAATCTTAATACAAATTTCCTCAAAGTAAACACAGAATGGCCCAACAAAACTGGGACGAGCTGAGCTGGGCAGCTCTTAAAACCAACTGGGAGAGAGAAAGAGACAGACAGCAAACACACACACACCAGAGCTGTTTAGTCATGGCAGAGTAACCAAGTTGCAACACTGGGAGACATGTACTGATTTGAGTTCAACAAATAAACAAACACAAACTGGTCATAGTATTACCTCGGTTACACAAAGAGGCGCCAAGGGCCGGCACAACCTGCTTTTCACAATTTAAAGGAAACAAAGAATATACTGAATGACAAAAGAACTGAAAAAATTTAAAAACAAAAAATTAATAATATTTTTTTTATTTGGTACCTCAGTTACAGAACAAGTTCTAGGAGAGACACAATCTGTTTTCTCAAGATACAGAAAGGAAAAAAGGAAATATACTGAACGAAAAATGAAATACGAAAATCTTAAGGGTTTTTTCTTCAATAAATAGGCTAAATATGGGCCTAAACGGTTCAAGACAAAAACTAATGGCATTTAAATGGAATAATTTTAAATAAAATAAAGAAAACCAAATAATTTCTTTTGTTGTACATTATATCTGTTAACATCTCAGCACATTTTGAGCGCTAACAACCCTTTTAATGCAGGTAATTTTGTGGGACTTGTAATTATTTGTAATATGTCTGAGATGCAAAGCTGAATACTTTGAATAAACAAATAAAATTACTTCGCTTTGGATTTTTCAGAACTGTTTAAATATTAAAATTTGTGTGGTCTGGGTTGGTTGTTTTTTTAAATTTAAAATCATGACTGAACATACCCTAGGATGGGTGGAGAATAGGACAGTGGTAAAGTGCTCGCTTGATGCATGGTCGATCTAGGATCGATCTCTGTTGGTAGACCCATAGGTATATCAAACGCATGGCATGTGTTCGCCTGCATGTGGGATGGCACAGATGATAAACAATCTCACAAGCATCTTTTGCCATGTACAACTAGTCAGATTAAGAAATTAGTGCCAACAAACCCGAAATCAGAATGACCAACTGGCATTAGTACATTAGATAATATTAAAAAAAGAAAAGAGAAACTGATTAGTTCAAATTTACATAAAATGAGAGTAAAGCAGTCGCGACCCACACACACATACTGATCAAGTGAATTTTCTCATCTTTTTTTCAAATGTTATGAGGGGAAGCATGACCCCCCTCCCACACTAAAACTAAAAATGTTGCTTGCTACAATCTAGGAACAAACACCCCCCTACCCCATATAAGTTCTGCACACATGGCTGTAAAGTTTAAATAAACACAAGCTGTCTACAGTTGCCTCAGTTTCTAGCATTTGCATCTAGATTAAAATGTCAAAAGAGATTGCTTCACATTGTACAAAATTATTCTGAGGTTTGATCAATTGAGAAAAACCCATACCACAGAATTTCTGAAACTACTCGGGCATCTCTTACATATATTTCACCACAGACAGAGCAGCACATACCACAGCCTTTGATATAGAGAGAGCACTGTTTGGTAGAGAACACAAAAGGTTGATCGGTTCTCTGGTACAGTGCTCGCCTCAGGGGAAATTGGTGGCAGGATCAATCATCCTCGGTGGATTCAGGGTTTTAGCCCTGTTCCCCACAACTGGTACATCAAAGGTCATATGTACATGGTCATATGGCCCTTACCCATGTTTAACATCTATCTGGTGAATAAAACTGAAATGTTGGTATGGAGGTATCAGACTTTAAATATATCCTTCATCATATTTATTGACACTAATCTGCTAAGCTAATTTGTCATTATGTTTTTTATTATACATGTTGTACTAGTAAAAAGATATAAATTGCTGTAGGTAGAGATCATCATGGACGGCACTTTTGTGGCATCGGTAAAACTCCCCAACAATGGCAAAATGTATACACCTGGGCCCTGTCCCACGAAGCGATCTCAGCCCTAAAATTACTGTAAGCGCATAGCTACCCTATGCATTTAAGTTGATCTTAGGGCTAAGATTACTGTAAGCGCATAGCTACCCTATGCATTTAAGTTGATCTTAGGGCTAAGATTACTGTAAGCGCATAGCTACCCTATGCATTTAAGTTGATCTTAGGGCTAAGATTACTGTAAGCGCATAGCTACCCTATGCATTTAAGTTGATCTTAGGGCTAAGATTACTGTAAGCGCATAGCTACCCTATGCATTTAAGTTGATCTTAGGGCTAAGATTACTGTAGCCCTAAGATTACTAAGTACTGTAAGCGCATAGCTACCCTATGCATTTAAGTTGATCTCAGGGCTAAGATTACTGTAAGCGCATAGCTACCTTATGCATTTAAGTTGATCTCAGGGCTAAGATTACTGTAAGCGCATAGCTACCCTATGCATTTAAGTTGATCTCAGGGCTAAGATTACTGTAAGCGCATAGCTACCCTATGCATTTAAGTTGATCTCAGGGCTAAGATTACTGTAAGCGCATAGCTACCTTATGCATTTAAGTTGATCTTAGGGCTAAGATTACTGTAAGCGCATAGCTACCCTATGCATTTAAGTTGATTTCAGGGCTAAGATTACTGTAAGCGCATAGCTACCCTATGCATTTAAGTTGATCTCAGGGCTAAGATTACTGTAAGCGCATAGCTACCCTATGCATTTAAGTTGATCTTAGGGCTAAGATTACTGTAAGCGCATAGCTACCCTATGCATTTAAGTTGATCTTAGGGCTAAGATCTCTTCGTGGAACAGGGCCCTAGTGTACATTAACTGCCAATATTCAACACTTACTCGTTTGAATGTCTATATACAATAAAATAACCTTTCAATCATGTTTATTTGCTGTAAATGTCACTTTAAAAAAGATATTGCCAAAGGCAGGCTCAAAATTGCCATCGGGTGGCCGTTTCAGTCATGGCAATTATTTTTAAAAATTGCTTTGGGAGGCAAATTCTTAAGGTGGAACCCTGAATGTGACATCAGTATTAATTTGAATCACGTCTCCATATTGACAAAGCTTTTGCTTGATGTGCAGTCGGTCTAGGATCGATCCCCGTTGCTGGATCTATAGGGCTATTTCTTGTTCCAGTCAGTGCTCAACAACTGTTATAACAAAGGATGAGGTATGTACTATCCTTTCTGTGTGATGGTGCATATAAAAGATCCCTTGCTGCTAATTGAAAAGAGTAGCCTATGACGTGGCGACATAGGGTTTCCTTTCTCAATATCTGTGAGGTCCTTAACCATATGTCTGATGCCATATAACTGTAAAAAAAAATGTGTTAAGTGTGTCATTAAATAAACCATTTCCTTCCTTCCATATTGACAATTGATTGGCGCCTACGTCAGTGGATAAATGAAGATTTTAAACATACTTTATATTGATCATGACATCATGTTTTCTTGGGAGAACCACTATTTTCACTAACTGTAATCCATGTCAGGGCTTCTAGAATGTTTATCAAACCCACTAGCCATGGGATCAGTGATTTTAAACATACTTTATATTGATCATGACATCATGTTTTCTTGGGAGAACCACTATTTTCACTAACTGTAATCCATGTCAGGGCTTCTAGAATGTTTATCAAACCCACTAGCCATGGGATCAGTGATTTTAAACATACTTTATATTGATCATGACATCATGTTTTCTTGGGAGAACCACTATTTTCACTAACTGTAATCCATGTCAGGGCTTCTAGAATGTTTATCAAACCCACTAGCCATGGGATCAGTGATTTTAAACATACTTTATATTGATCATGACATCATGTTTTCTTGGGAGAACCACTATTTTCACTAACTGTAATCCATGTCAGGGCTTCTAGAATGTTTATCAAACCCACTAGCCATGGGATCAGTGATTTTAAACATTTACTAGCCACAATTAAAAATTCACTAGCCATACTTTACTTTAAATTAATACAATTAAAAGATTACTAAATAATAGTCATAATCAGATATGTCACCTAAAGAACAAGATAGAGATTAAAAATACTAACATTGGGGGGTTGGGGTAGGGCCAGGATAATCATATTTACTAAATAGACTTAACTGCAACATTTGACCGAAAAACATTCACTAACCATCGGGCAAGACAATAATAGTTATTTACTAGCCCAACATTGAATATCACTAGCCATGGGAGTGGGGCTACTATAATCTAGAACTAGTAGAAGCCCTGTATACTGTGCATGTAAAAAAGTGGATGGGGAGCAGTGGTCTACACTGGGCTTTCCCAACATGCATGCACATTCATGATGTAGCACTCACAAACAAAATCCCTTTAGGATGCAGGGTTTTTTTTCCAGCCTCCAACGAACTTTGTTTAAATTACATTTCTGGCCTCACCCAGTACATGGCCACATTAGCTAACTGCTAAAATGTATTCAAAGTGGCTAAAACATTTAGTTTTTGGCTCATAAAATATTCTTTAAATTAACCACATTTTAATAATTTTGAAGGAAATATTTGAATGTATACATGTACATATCTAAAAACTGGCTAAACAAAACATGTTCCAGTGTGAGCCTTATATTTTTGTAAATGTTTTGGCACACACCCATCATCTTTAATTTATCAAAACGCTAAATGGATGAAAATCTTTGCAACTTGACCTTTTACTGAAGCATCTCTTAGTTTTAAACACACACACACACACACACCATCACCACAAATTTCTCATCACATTCTTGGATTTTGCCATCTGTTCCAACCAGAGAGGTGGTGCAGCCAGGACAATGACATCACAAACATTATTAGTGTAGTAATTTTCATCCAACTGTATCTGGGCTCGAAACTCACCACAGTATGGTGGCCCAAAATAAATTATGGTACGCCGATATGTTCAATTTTGCAAACCACAAGCAAGATTTTAATGTGGAATAAATATATGCAATACAAAATTTATAATTAATAGCGGCTCATGTACTTATAGAAAGAAGATCACCCAAATAATATTTTGGGGGCAACTAACGGCATTATTTTTTAATATTTAAAGTCACACAAATGGGACTTTGGTCGCATTTGTCGACTGGCAGATTCAGGGCCCATGTATGGCAACCACTTTCAGTAAGTCATTAGACGCCTTGTTGGATATTACTACTTACTGTTCACATGTCTAGTTCTTTAGTTCGCATCAGGGAACAGAACAGATACAATATGTTCATGACAGAAGATTCTAAACACAGATCACCCCCCACCGGAATTGAGACCACAAAGATAGCTGCACCCAGGAAGCATTTCGTTATGGCATTCATCTTTGTATGCAATAGTTACCACAATGTATGTATGGTAGTCGACTGAACATCAGTGCACATCGAGGCGGAGCACCAAGTAAGTACAAATAAGGCTGTTGGCAGTGTACATCAATAGAGGAGATGCGATCTAAAGCATCAAGAACTGTTAAAATAGACGGATGGATTTGTAATGTCCATGTACATCGTCAGGGTTTCTGCCAGAGGGTAAAATGGGTATGGCGCCATACCCAGATTTTTTTGCAATTTTTTTTTTTAAGTTAACCTTTTAACAAAATTAATTACTCTTATCATTAATGTATGATTTTCTTAACCCTAACCCTAACCCTAAACTGAATCAATGTTCTTTCTGGGGGAGGCCCCCCACACCCCCTGTTGACTGCGGTTGCATTCAATTCCATAGCACCATACCCAAAAATTTCTTTCTGGCAGAAACACTGATCATGTGTGTAAAATAGACGGATGGATTTGTAATGTCCATGTACATCGTCAGGGTTTCTGCCAAAGGGTAAAATGGGTATGGCACCATACCCAGATTTTTTTTTTTTTTTTTTTTAAGTTAACCTTTTAACCAAATTAATTACTCTTATCATTAATGTATGATTTTCTTAACCCTAATCCTAAACTGATCATGTGTGTAAAATAGACGGATGGATTTGTAATGTCCATGTACATCGTGTGTGTAAAATAGATGGATGGATCTGTAATGTCCATGTACATCGTGTGTGTAAAATAGACAGATGGATCTGTAATGTCCATGTACATCGTGTGTGACGGATAGACGGATGGATTTGTAATGCCCACGTACATTGTGCGTGTAAAATAGACGGATGGATCTGTAATGTCCATGTACATCGTGTGTATAAAATAGACGGATAGATCTGTAATGTCCATGTACATCGTGCGTGTAAAATAGACGGATAGATCTGTAATGTCCATGTACATCGTGTGTGTAAAATAGACGGACAGATTTGTAATGTCCATGTACATCGTGTGTGTAAACTGTATATCATCATCAAATGTACTGAACTGAGGTCAAGTAGGTTGGGAGCTTTTCATGTTAAAGGTCAACTTTATAATAAAATTGTGTACTGGTACTCTGAAAAGTTTAAATCTATTTTTAGATTTCAAAACTGTATAATTTGTATTCCAAATAACAAGCAAAAGATGTCATTGCTACTTTTGATTAATCAAAATACCTAAATATAAATATTACAAATTATTTGAATACAAGGATGACAAATGACATAGTTTTTATCACATTTAGTTAAGTACAGCTAGAGGGGGAAATCGCACAAATTATGTCACTATTCAAGGGAGGTTACTCAATCGTCCTGTTTGGAACCTTTTAATGCAGGATGTACCGGCCTCGGTGGTGTCGTGGTTAAGCCATCGGTCATAAGGCTGGTAGGTACAGGGTTTGCTGCCCGGTACCAGCTCCCACCCAGAGCGATTTTTAATGACTCAATGGGTAGGTGTAAGACCACTACACCTTCTCTCTCACTAACCACTAACAACTAACCCACTGTCCTGGACAGACAGCTCAAGACAGTTGAGGTGTATGCCCAAGACAGCATGCTTGAATCTTAATTGGATATAAGCATAAAAATAAGTTGAAATGAAATGAAATGTAGGATTTTCAATGATTTATTAATATTACTAAAAATGAAAACACATCATTACATATATCTTGGTATTCGACAAATTGGCACACCATTTTGTCTGGTCTTAAATAAACCTTTAATGTTTACAGTTCCTAACTTATGCATATCAAATACTCAAAGGTTTATTCTGTAGGCTTTATCATTCATGGTAATATGGGTGATGCATTCCTAATGTTGATCAGTATACTATTAATAGTAACTGTCATGTTTCAACCAAAATTAATTGGGGTGTGTGTATTAAATATTGAAATGCCACAGTCTTAATAAATGTCGACAATAACTTCATACATGAAATTTATAAATTTTGTTTACGAATAAAAAAAACCCTGCAATGGCTGCCGTAGAAAATCAACAATCTTGTTAAACGGCCTTTGTTTAACTGTGAAGCTTTAAACTAAATTACGTGCGATTTATTGATACGGCAACCAGTAACGAGTGATGGCAGTTCTTTTTGAAATGCATGACAAAACCGGACAACGTGTATATTTCGAGTAACGGTCCCAAGTTTTGGGTAGACAGCTCATTTGCTATGCAAATTGTTTATTGGTGAATGGACACCGGGATTGCCGTTAACAACAGTGAACTCGGCGCGAAAGAAAAAAAAAATTGACAAAAAATAGAAATATCTACAGAAAGAAATTTCAATTAAAGTTTAAATATCTGAGAATGTCTGTGAAATGCTTACCTTTTATCATCAATGCCACGCTAAATAAGTAACACTTATCATCAAATATCTCTCAAAGACAACACACAGCGGGCGGAGCACCGTCGTAAATAAAAATATATCAATCCGCCGAGTTGTGAACCAACATATGTACACGTTATGTTTGTGGTGTCTGATCTTTAATAAATAGCAGTATATGCATTATGAAAATATTTTAAAATTATTGTTTCGTATTAGCACTAAATATTCCAATGTCATAGTCTGTTTGTAGCTCTAAACAATCGTTCGCGGATAAACATTGTTGTTCTAAGTAGTTAAAGGGACAAGCAATGACGTCACAAGCACCTGCTGTGTAAACAGAAAATAACAAACAATGAGAACGATGATGCACAAGGGTCTATTTTTGCTGCTATTCCGACAAAATAAAATAAGAAACGTTATTCTATCGTACATATCCTTTTAATAGTACATTCTGGTATAAATAAAGAATGTTTAGGTGCATTAAATTAATTAGTATCAACCGCGTGTTCACATGTCTAAAGATAGAACAAACGTACCAGACAAGGGGACTGTCTATGTCATGCACGTTTGACACTGCTTAATTTCATGTGAAAAATCATAAATAAAAGATCTCTGTGCAAGGTCAGGGCCGTAGCTAGCGGGGGGCAAGGGGAGCAGTTGCTCCTCCCCCCCCCCAAAAAAAAAAAAAATTCAATTTTTTTTTTTCGGAAAACAAATATAGAAACTTAAAGAAATTCTCTTCTTAACCGTTTAAGGCGTTTCAGACTATTAACTACTCAGTTGCCCCCCCCCCCCCAAAATAAAAATAAAAAAATAAAATAAAAAATAAAATAAAATAAATAAATAATAAAATCCTATCTACGGCCCTGAAGATAGATTGTATTTTTTTTTAAATCACTGAATTAATAGTATTTATTACTTTTATATTAAATTTTTATGAAATTGTATTAATATTTTATACTCCATAAAATTGGATTTCTGTATTTTGCATATTTATGCCTACCATTCTAAATGAGTTAAGTTTAATTCCCTTCAGATGATTAGAGTACATTGATTAATTAATTATCGAGTACTTTTTACATAGTCTCCAGAGGAATTCCGTACGGGTTTGGGTTTTTTGTGTGTTTTTTTGTTTGTTTGTTGTTGTTGGGGTTTTTCCAACCCAGTATCTACCAGGCTTAACAACTACACCACCGAGATAGGGATTTTAAATGTTATACTATCTATCTATCTATCTATCTATATGTCTATATGTTATCTGTTATATACATGTATGTATCTATTTATCATTTAGGGGGCATGACGTAGCCCAGTTGTAAAGCGTTCGGTTGATGCGCGGTCGGTTTGGGATCGATCCCAGTCAGTGGGCCCATTGGGCTATTTGTCGCTCCAGCCACTGTACCACGACTGGTGTAACAAAGGCCGTGGTATGTGCTATCCTGTCTATGGGATGGTGCATATAAAAGATCCCTTGCTACTAATCGAAAAGAGTAGCCCATGAAGTGGCGACAGCGGGTTTCCTCACTCAATATCTGTGTGGTCCTTAACCATATGTCCGACGCCATATAACCGTCAATAAAATGTGTTGAGTGCGTCGTTAAATAAACCATTTCTTTCTTCTTCTTCTTTTATTTATCATTTTCCCTTGGATTTTTGTGCTTATTCAATTAAGGTTCAAGGAGACGTTTCTGGGCACACATCTAGCTACCAAATCTGTCTGTCCAGGACAGATGGTTGATGGTTAGTTGTTTGTAGTTTATAAAAGAGAAATCGGTGTAGTGGCCCTATACCTGTTCATTGAACCATTAAATAGTTCGGAATTTAAATATACGAGCATTGTGGACCAACGAAAGATTTAGACTGGTTAAAAATATATATTGTGATTTATATACATGGCTATATATCAGTAAAATAGGTCAGATGATGTTCTTGTTTTGTTGTTGTTGTTGTTGTTTTTCTCTGTTTTGTTTTGTTGTGTTGCTTTACCTGTTGTTGTTGTTTTCCTCGCTGTTGTTGTTTTGAGTATATATAATTTACACTCCAACATCAAACCGTGAGATATTGTTAATGTACCGTACTATATCAGTCATTCATGTCCCTCTTACACCAGAATTGAAATTAGATGTTAGCACAGTAATAATTATGAATCATATATAACGCAAGTGCCCTTAAAAGGTCAATAATAGTCCTGTTCGTTTGAAGAATACTGTTACCGGCTGCTAGACATGTGGTATGTATTTACTAATTATATGGGTTATAAAATAGGAAGAATAAAATGAGCTGCTGCAATATAGTACGGGGCAACGTGTTGTCTTCCATATATTCTAGAGATCTTCATCTTGGGGGGGGGGGGGGGGGGGGGGGGGGGGGAGGGGGGTGTAAATAAAATAAATAATTAATAACAAAACAATTTAAATTAACAAAGCGAAACTAAAACAAAAATCAACAGAAGTCCGCTTCTTTAGCTAATTTAATATGTGACAGCACATCAAAATAAATGTTTCTTTCATAACTACAGCCACGTCGGGGACGTCCTCTTGGCTTTCGGCGGGACGCAGCCCAGTGGTAAAGTACTCGCTCAATGCGCGGTCGGTCTGGAATCGATCCCCGTCGGTGGGCCCATTGGGCTATTTCTCGTCCCAGCCAGTGCACCACGACTGGTATATCAAAGGCCGTGGTATGTACTACTCTGTCTGTGGGATGGTGCATATAAAAGATCCCTTGCTGCTAATCGAAAAAGAGTAGCCCATGAAGTGGCGACAGCGGGTTTTCTCTCTCAATATCTGTGTGGTCTTTAACCATATGTCTGGCGCCATATAACCGTAAATAAAATGTTGAGTGCGTCGCTAAATAAAACATTTCTTTCTTTTTTTCTGTTTATGTGTAACCATTATGTAATCGATTCTATAATAATTATTATGATCAAATAGAAAACGTTAGTTTAGCCTGATGGGGTTTATGAATTTTTTCCAGACAGAACAGCACATACCACTACCACCTCCACCAATGTGTAGCACCCCATGGCTGGAACTGGAATGAACGTTATTTATCTCCGGCTCTAATCACCCACGACACTGGATTCGTTGTGTGGGTGTTAATCACAAGTCGGTTGTACAGCTCTTTTACAAATTTAACTTTCGAATTTTAATTTAATCATCGCTGTTTTCATGTACACCTTTGATTGACACCTAGTAGCCTATATATTCTTCGTGCTTGAGTGTCGTTAAACATTCGTTCGTTCCTTCGTCCGTCCGTCCGTCCGTCCGTCCGTTAATAATTTTCTTCGATATCGTTTAGCTGTAGGCTATGTGGGTGATGATATGACGATGATGTAAATTATTTTGATACTAAAATTAAACTAGGCCTTAATTCAGTTACGCCTGGGCATGATACTCGGTTTACATATTGCGATTAAACGCACAGAAAAGACCAAGTAGGCCTATACCAGTTATGGATCATTGTACGATAATGGTTTGAATGAGAACTAATGCAGAGCACATTTATCTCTAGAAATTTTACTACTATACTATTCTGAACGAGGCCTGTCTTTGGCTCGTCCTTTGTAGGTGTTTTGTTTTGGTGGGCTTACTCAGTGCTTGAACCTTCATTACCGGCCTCGGTTGCTCAGTGGTTAAGCCATCAAACTACAGGCTGGTAGGTACAAGGTTCGCAGCCCGGTACCGGCTCGCACCCAGAGCGAGTTCTTAAGGGCTCAATGGATAGGTGTAAGGCCACTACACCCTCTCCTCTCTCACTAACCACTAACAATAGCTGATGTGTGCCCAGGACAGCGTGCTTGAAGCTTAATTGGATATAAACACGAAAATAAGTTGAAATGAAATGAACCTTCACGAACATAAATAAATAAATAAGACTCAGTCGGTAGATCGGTCTCTTGAGGTGCTTGGCCCGTCGTAGACTCATAGAATCGAGGCACCGTGGAGGACCCATTGGTTTTTTACGACAGGTATATGTGCTGTCCTGTTTGTAAAAAGTGTATTTATAAGTGGAAATCGTCCACTTTCTTTACACACCGCCGAATGTCACCGTTTTTGAATGATGCGTTACTGTCGCTACTGTAAAATTTAAAGTTTCAGCCACTTTTTATCATACTACAGGATGTAACAGGCTTAGTTTATTTCATAGATATTTATATAGTAGTTTAAATAGTTGAAAAATCCTTTCAGGGCTTACCCTAATCAAAATCCTGGGGTGTGGGGGGGGGGGGGGCACTACTTTTTATAAACAAATGAAACACTATACAAATTAAACCCTGAGATGTGTATGCTATTTTCTGGAGTAAAAAAAAGAGAGATTCTCAGGGAGCAACTGCCTTTCCAGTGTCAATCTATTTCGAAGAAATGTTTACTATTTTTTTTGTGTCGCCGATTATTGTGAAATGTTCGTTACTCTCTTTATTCATGATTATAACTTAAACACGGATGAACGTATACTATATTCGAATGTTGGTTAATGTGAACAATTAGATAAAATGGAATGAAATATAGGTGTTACAAATCCAAATGTTTTCTTTTGGATCAAATAGGGGCTTACGTTTTATTAGAAAAGTGCAATATTACACACAAAATTAAGATTCAAACATTTGGTAATTCTGACACGTAGTCATCAGTGGAAACCCGGTAAAAAAAAATCTAATGCAGCAAGGATTATTTCCACAGATAAGAACGCACAAACCACGGCCGTTGACCAGTTGTGGTGCACTGGTTGGAACGGGAAAATACATGTAGGAAGTACAGAATAGAACAGAGCACATTTAGTTTGCGGTAGTTTAATCAGTATAAAGTGTAAATGAATAATAATAATAGTAATAAATAATTATAAATAAATAAATAAACACGACTCTGCCTAGAAAAAGTGCCAACCCTACCTAAAAAACTTGTTTTTGATGTCCTTTCCCATCTCCGATTTTTATTAATATGTCGTTAAAAGAGTACACCACACACGCATGCACGCACACGCACACACAAACAAAAAAGCACACACACACATATACGCGCGCGCGCGTGCGTGCGAACACACAAACACCAACTCAAAACAATTAATAAATAAACAAACATCAACCCAAAAGCAACCCCACTCTCAAAAATACAAGTCTAAAACACCACCAAAAACAAAACTATCTCATCTACATTTTTTGGCATGTTCTCCGAAATACACAAACTGTCTTGTAAATGCACACATTTTAAAATTCATTACTTGGGGTGGGTGGCAAGTTGTAAAGCGCTCGCTTAGTTACGCGGTCGGTCTAGGATCGATCCCCGTGGGTGGCCCATTGGGCTATTTCTCATTCCAGGCAGTGCATCACGACTGGTATATCAAAGGCCTTAGTATATGTGATATACTGCAGCATGCTTTTAAAGAAAGCATGGCTTTACAAAGAAAGAATATTGGTTAGCTTCACAAATTACATTCATTTATCGACCACTTAGGAATAAATAGAAGTATTATTAACAGCCCAAACTATTTAATAAAGTTACTAAAGAATTTTTATCAAAAACATTTTCAAGAATGTCTAAATATTATTAAAAAAAAGACAAATAGCACTGGCAATAAAATGAGAATATATCAAACTCTCAAACAGGAAATATACTTAGAACCATATCTAATTCACTGCTTAAACCCAGATCATAGAAAACATGTCTCTAAACTCCGTCTAAGTGACCATAACTTGAAAATTTAAACGGGTAGGCATACAAAACCATATACCGGGTACTCCTCTTGACCAGCGTCTCTGTGATGAATGCAGTGCCATTGTGTCTGTGATGAATGCAATGCCATTGAAGATGAATTTCATCACATTGTACAATGTAAGAAATGTAAGTATCAACGGTCAAAGTTATTTCATTTTATCTCCAATTACAATCCTTCATTTTCGAATAGGCCTATGACACCCAAAGAGCAGTTTATTTTTATTATGAAAAATCAGGATCCAGCCAGCAGCTAGGTGTTATTTGCAAGATGGTTTTCCAATATAATGAATAGATTGTAGTAGTGATATACATGTATATATATATATATATATGTATATAAAACTATAGTCATTAATTGTTTGTTGATATTACAACTTTTGGATGTTATTTTGTTCACTCTATTCCCATGTGGAATGTTTAAATGCAATAAATTTTATCTTATCTTTATCTTATCTTAGAAAAGATCCCTTGCTGCTAGTGTGAAAAATGTAGCGTGTTTTCTCTCTTAGACCTACTCAAATTATCAAATGTTTGACATCCAAAAGCCGATGATTAATAAGTCAATATGCTTTAGTTGTGTTATTAAACAAAACAAACCTTAACGTTTTTGTTGCTTCGTTTCGGTTAATTTCTGTATTTAGTAAAACCCCGGTGTTGTCTGTTTTGTCCTTCCGGCTCAGCTGATTGACGAATCCGGAACAAGTTGTTTTGCGAAGACTAGCTGCCGAAACGAGAATGATATGCGAATGGTAGTGGCCATTAGACGATTATGTCGGACCTAGAGTCCGATCACACATCAGATAAAGAGGAACACAAGCGTCTGGCCAGTTTTGTAAAGGGTGTGCATGCCGATCTGCGAAAGAAATTCAAGTCGAGTAAGTGCAAGCAAAGTGGATCGGCAAATATTTCCAACTCCCCCCCCCCCCCCCCCCCCCATCCGACCGGTTCATCAAAATATATGCGATAATCTTGGTGAAATATATCCGATCTCATAAACAGATACAGTGAAGTAATTTTCCATTTAAAAAATAAGCAGTTGTTATTATGTAGCATGCAACGTAATAATTTGTTGAAAGAAACCTGTAAAATTGTGGATAAAGACAAAAATAAAAATAACAAAACAAACAAATTAATTATCGTGAAAGACTGTGAGTCTGTGAAGTGTACTATCCCAAAAACGGGCCTATTTATAAATTGCTTGTTTTTGGTGAATCTGCACACTCGTAAACAGTGTTTCTGCCAGAAAGAAATTTTTGGTTTTGAATGCAACCACAGTCAACTGCGGGTATGGCTCCCCAGAAAGAAAATGGGTTAGAGTTAGGCTTAAGAAAATCATACAGTAATGATAAGAGTAATTAATTTTGTCAAAAAGTGAACTTAAAAAAATAAAATCCAGTGGCTTAGGAAATTGCTAAAAATGTTTACACACTTTTACACTATTATAAAGCAAAATATCTGAAAAGTGGGGGGCACATGCCCCCCCACTTCCTACGCCAGTTAAATCTGCTAAAGAATTTGGGTATGGTGCCATACCCGCTTTACCCTCTGGAAGAAACCTGGTAAACCCTATCAGAATACTTTTGATGAATTAACAAAAACAAACTATGCAAATGAGCAAAAACAAGTACTACGATGTAGGCATAAAAAAGATTTTTATATAGAGGGAAATGTATATACAACGGCCATTCCTCACTGTATCGAATGATGTGCAATATTAAACAAACCTAAATATTCAACAGTTTTACAATGATGTCATTGTCAAAGTCTAGTCTGCTTTGCAGATTCATTGCAAAAGAGTTTTGGTGAAGTCACGACACATGCATCACTCTTGAAAAGCATTAGCCCGGTTTACGGGAAGATTTGAGGAATGTCAACATTGGACCATGGCTTGCATTTAATCTCTTTACAGTACACGGCACAATATTTCACGAGAACAGTTGTTCTGTTTGTGTGTCGGTTACGCAACTTTAAAATCAAGAGAACCGCCAATCGGTTAAGTGGTGAATAATTACATTCTAAAAGTACATATATAAGTAATGAAAGTGAAAATGAATTTATATTTTTGAACCACTAGTGTAGCACAGACCCACAGTTCAAGTGTTTTAGGATTAGGTAGGCCTAACTCATTGGTTACGAGAACTATATTCATGTAACCAAGCAATCGGTTACCCAAGTAAAACTCACGTGAACTGACTTTAAAATATTGTCCCCTGCAGTCGAAATTGACATCATCATAAAAGTTGGTTAATTTTGATTTTGAACAAGGTAAAACATTGCCTCATAAAATCTATTGTACATTACAATGTACTTGCATAGAAACCATTTGGCGTTAATAGGCTGGTTCATGGTTACTCTAGGATATTTGTACTATTTTTCTAATCATCTCTAATACATCGGCTCTCTGCAGGTAGATTTTAGGCTGCGTTAAAAAAATTATGTAGGGTGTGCTGTGACCCGAGTATTTTGCCATTCGAGAGCTAGACAGACATTTGTGCAGTTATGATCGCTTTCTTCTGTCAGCGATATCTCTATTATATCTAGAGAAAACACGGAATGGCTGATAACACACAGTAGACAAAGATTCCCACTCTAATACAAAACACAAAATAACATTATGTTGATAATTTTCGAATTCACTGATAACAAATATTTTAGATAGTAACCACTAATACACACACTACAGGAAGAAACACATCAGCACCTCCATATTTAACCAGAACATTATTGATATGCTAGTTCTGGGGCACGGAGGGATATCATGAATACAGCCCTATACATTAACCTTTCCATCCAGGAGCCAGGTGGCACCTACTTCTGTTTGTTTTGGTATATAGATAGTAAATAAATGTAGGAAGGTACACATCTGAAAATTAAACGGTTCCCCAGACAGTGTAAATGTTTGAAACATTCCCTTCATTCACATTCATAAAATATACACTAAACGCGAATCGAACAATTCATTCCAATATAACTGATGAACTGCTGGCAGAAATAGCATCAAAATGACATAATTTAATACCAAATGACGTCATTTAAAAACCACCTGATTCGAATAATAGTGACTGAATGGGCTTTGGCATTCTTATGCAACATAAGTATCAATGTGATTTACACAAACAATACTGTAGTTGTAGTTACAGGCATGTTTAAAGCTAAACAAAATAAATTCAGTCATGTATTGTTAAAGTATGCATACAAATTTAATTATAATATTTGTACACAGTGGTAACATAGTTTTTTTGGTTCATACTTTTATGAACCAAAAAATAATTGCAGTCAATTTTTAAATACAGTGGCCTGTAGTTTATACTGGTAAGTAGTGGGTTCATATCTTGATACTGGCTCCCACTCAGAGTATTTTGTAACAGCTCAGTGGAATAGGTACATGGAAACTACACAGACTTCTGTCTCACTAACCGGGGGCGGTACATAGCCCAGTGGTGAAGCGCTCGCTTGTTGCATGGTCGGTCTGGGATCGAATGCCGTTGGTGGGCCCATTGAGCTATTTCTCGTTCCAATCAGTGCACCACAACTGGTATATCAAATGCCATGGTATTAGTATTTGGTATGTGCTATCCTGTCTATGGGATGGTGCATATAAAAGATCCCTTGCTACTTATAGAAATATGTAGCGGTTTTCTTCTCTAAGATTATATGTCCAAATTAACAAATGTTTGACATCCATTAACCAATGATTAACAAATCAGTGTGTTCTAATGGTGTCATTAAACAAAGCAAACTTTCTTTCTCTCACCAACCATTAACCCATTATCACAGACACACAACAGTTAGCTGAGGTGTGTGCCCAGGATAATGTGCTTGAACCGTAAATGTATATAAGCATGAAAATCAAGTTAGATTGAAAAGTTATATATACCAGACCACCCATCCCAAAGAGTGTTATAGTTAGTGATGTCCCAATGATTGATTATAATCAGAAATTGATCAGCTTGGCTCTACAGATGTCATAATCGATTGTGTGGGAAATGTTAATGTAATTGTTCCTCCAGTTTAGTTTCTTACTCGGTACATGTATTGTTTAGCATATTTTCTAATTAATTTTGTAGATCATGGGGATTACGAGAAAATCTGGAATGACCACTGTCAGAACAAGGACCTCCTTATCACATATGCAGACTGCATGCACCACCTGGCCACCGAACACTGGACAAAGAAATCGAAGACGCGGATTGACTGGTGTCGGGAGACTGCCCTGGAATTCTTCCACAGGGGAGGGCTGAAACTGGCGCTGGAGAAAGATGAGAGAAAACGACGATACCAGGAGCTGAAAGCCAGGCAGGGACATATTTCTGAGGAAGATTCAACACCTATTGAATCGAGTACTGAGGAGTCCTGTGGAATCTTGACCAGCTCCCAGGAATCTAATGGGAATGTCTCCAGTATCTCTGACTGTGCTGGAAATACCACGAGCGAGTCTGGAGCGGTGCAGCACCAGCCACAGGAACACAATCAGGTCTTGAAATGTGACGAACAGTACCAGACTGTGACCAGTGTTTCGGATTCAACTGGAATCACTAGTGTTACGGAATCTAGCAGGAAGATGGCCAGTTCTCAGGGGTCATTTGGCATCACATCGAGCACAGACGGGTCGAATGGAGTCCTGTCCAGTCCAGAAGAGACAAACGGGACACACGCCGGGTCCAGCACACCCGACATCATCGTATCCCATCCTGAGGATGCTGTAGGTCATGGGATGATGGCATCGATAGCGTGTGCTCCGGAGAGCAGGAATCTCACCTGTAGCAGTACCATGTAAGATTAGATCAGACCTTGCTTAAAGAAAAGGAATGTTTGGTTGATAACACCTCATATATCAGGCAAAATTTCGTTTTAAATTTTTTGATAACCAACATTTCTATTCAGTTGAAAATTGATAAGCAACTACTGTTTAATGTTTTTAAATTGTGTAACAATCTCTGAATTTTGCATAGTGAATTGCAACATGTTATGAAACAAAATATTCTTTGTATATACTATATAGCATATGTGTTAAAACTATGGCTGTTTGTTATCCAGCTCTTTGACAACCACATTAGGTGAGCTAGATTTTGTTCCAGGCAGACGTTAATGCCAGCATACATTTTTAAAATGAAAATGTTGATAATAATTATATTCCACATAAAATCTTTATTTTTTATATACCAAAAATTGAAATGAGAATACAGTTCATACCGGTACACTCATGAAAATGTTGATAATTGTGAATGTTTCCCTACTGCAAATATGATGAATTTTAGATACAGAAAAACAGTTTTCAAAATATAAAGAAACATGCAGTCTCCGTAGTCTCACCGTTACAGCGTAAAAGACAAGATATGGGTGTTACCTTTCTGGTGGCAGTGATGGCGTCTACTTCAGCATTTAGATCAATGTTAAAGTTTCTCATTTAGCTTCATCTCTCAAAAACTATATCTAACCAAGTCAATGAAACTTTGTTTATAGTTAATCTATGAATATTCCTCTCAATGTATGTTAAAAATAATTTAATTTATTAAATTAAAATTTTAACTATTTTGTATTTTATTATAATGTTTTTATAGTGCCAGATTTACAAAGCATGTTTATGTTTTACTTGTGTGTAGCTACATACATTCACAATGCTTAGAGGCCTGTGTTTAAGATAATGAGGTTTCGTAAATTCGGCCCTTAAACTTTAATTTTAGTTATTATTCAGAGCTGGCTCTGGCACTCACCAAATTTACCAAATGCGAATTTCAAAAACAATTGGCGAATTTTAGTTTGATGTAATAATTGATATTTTGTTACCAAATAACTGGGTTTGTGCTATTTTTGTAGTTTAATAGATAATGTGGTGAAATATTCTGCTGACCCAGAGTTAGTCCTGTTATTATAATTTGAGATGAACATCTGTGGATGTAACTATCACTGACTCTGAATATGTTTATGGTGCAAGAGACGTTTAATTTTGCATATATAATTCGTGTTCATAAATTACTTATAATTTTATTTTTAGTACCACCCAGTAGATAATATAACAAGTTGGATTTGAATTCCATCATTGCATCGCTGGTGTAACTGGTGGGGGGGGGGGGGGGCATGCCCACCAGTCACACCTTTTCCCCCCAACACATTTTTCTGTCACACACACACACACACACACACACACACACACACCAAAAGAAAAATCTTGGTTATGCCAGTGCATTGCAAATACATGTGCCCACAGAAGAGCTGTTTTTATCTGCACTAAAATTAGGAAAATTCTGTTAAAACCATAGGGCCTAAAACAAACATTTACAATTCTACAGTAACCCACATATCTGGAGTGGAGGGGGATGCAAACTCAGGGCTTGAAATTGCCATTGTTGAGATATAAATTGCTGCAGGTAATTAAAGACCATCACTGATGGCAATTTTGTTTCGTATGTAAAGCTCCTCAACAATGGCAAAATGTATAAAGCTGGTGTACAAATTCGGTCAGCATTTAACATTTGCACAATTAAAAATATGTCTACATACAACAAAATAAACTTTCAGTCATGTTTAATTGCTGCAAATATCACTTTTTAGAAAATTGCCATATGCAGGCTCAAAACTGTTATTAGTGGGCTGTTTCACACATGGCAACTCTTTTTAAAATTGCTGTGGGAGACCAATTCTTGCGTTCAAGACCTCTAGTGGAGGAGGCACAGTCTTGGTGGGAGGGAGGGGCACAGTCTTGGTGGGAGGGAGGGGCACAAGCCACATTTTAATCTTTATTTATATGGAGTGAAAAGGTACAAAAACACCCAGTATATTGTTGTTCTCAAGTGTGTGTGTGTGGGGGGGGGGGGGGGGAGGGGCACATTTCTTCCCTCCCCCTGGTTCCTATGGGCCTGCTGACTCCCATGGTACTACTATAGTCCTGTTCAATTGTTTAGACCTTAAGGTTTTTGCAAATGTTACATTTAATTCCTATTCAATCCTTGTTTTCTTTACATTTGGATGAAAACAAACCCAAACCCCGACAGGTTTTATATACAATTTATCATCTAAAATACACAAAGTTGACTTATTTCTATTTTACAAAAATCTCTCTCTGTTGTCAGTACAGGTTTGTTCTCCTGTAAATAACTACGGCTATTTGCATAACAAAAGATTAGGATAAGAGGCTACGTGAAGGCCATTATAGCTTGTTTCATTTACGGTAATCAAGGTTATGCATGTTTTGGAATGTAAAGTGTGTACCAGCTTTGTCTAACCTTTTCTTTAAACATATACGTAAAAATACATGTAATTATTCCATGTTCATGCAGTATATTGAATCAGTTTTGCAAATACATTATTTATTTGAATTTTATTTTATAAATTATGTATTTACATAGTATTTATGGTGGTGCTTGGGGGGGGGGGGGGGTATTTTTGTAATGCACAAATCAATTTTGTAAACCAAAAAGCTATTGTTCAGACTTTTTCGGGGGTTCCACTACTTGCCCATCCCCTAGACATATCCCTGCATGTTCAGAATACAATAACATTGCTTGCACATATCAAGTTGATGATCAATAACATTATGTTCGAAGTGTAATCTATGATTGCACATGCTGTTGTAGCATTGTGAAAATGTATTACTTGACATTCCATATGTTATTGTTACTTGAGTAAATAGAATATTGTTTCTCCCAACCCAACAAGCATATAACGTTCAATGCATTTATTAACTCTTTAACACTGATAACAATTTATTCCCATGACATTCATTGTCAGCCACTATCAAACAACCTATCAATTGAACAAATATAAACAAGGACAATCAATATAAAACCATACGAAGCCAGAGGTGGGTTTGAGGTTGGGCATGCCTCCACCAATCGCGGGTATACAATATTCTGGCCACATGTATGTGCAATATGTCACAATGAACATCACTAGATTAAGACCTCACCCCAAGCCCTGTCACTAAAAGGGAACGTGGCCTTCAGATGAACACTTGCCCATGCATTAGTAAATAATAACTATTATATATTATTCATGGACATACAACCTGACAGTCATAATGCATCAACCTATCTTTCAGTTACTGTGACGGAACATGCTCTTAATTTTGTTTTCGCCTGTGGCGATATTAATTGTTTTAGAGGGCCGTGTGCAGTTCCAGTATGCACTTAAGTCCAGGTGGCCAGTAGTTATGTAATACCTTCGCGAGTGCGGTTTTTACAACCGTGATTTTGGCGACTAGGCATCATTGAGTCTGACCATCTGAGAAAAAAAATACCGCTTGGTCGCGGTGGAAATAGCACTTGTAGGGATTTGGTGCTGCGATGTACCCCCAGGCGATATTTGGTTTTTTAATAAATAGCTAGGGTTTTAGAGATATCGGGGAGAAACAAAAGGAAGGCTCCAGGGGATCGCTGTCCGTCCGGACTGGTAAATAATTTTATTTCTGCTCTGTGTATAACCTTGATGTGATTGATGTGACTTTAAATATTTTAATACTGTATTATACCAATATTATTTAGACGGTGCTGCTGGTCATCTGACGCAGTATACTGTAGGCTCACCGTTCTGATATATATATATATATATATATATATATATATATATATATATATATATATATATATATATATATATATATATATATAAAGCTTATCCCATCATCCTAGAGGACCTAGGTAAACTGTAGGTTATTGTCTTTATTGTGATAGGTACCAGTATTAATTCTGTGTTACAAGGTTACTGAATGAGTAGTTAAGAGTTAATTAAAAATTAACCAGTTAGGAATAGAGTTGTAATTCCTTTATTAATTAAGTTCCCCTGGAAGCGTTTCTCAATTATCACATGGTACTGAACGAGTAGTAAGGGTTAATTAAAAATTAACCAGTTAGGAATAGAGTTGTAATTCCTTTATTAATTAAGTTCTCCTGGAAGCGTTTCTCAATTATCACACGTGTGGGTGTTGTGTCACGGTGAAGTGATTAGCATATTGTGTAAACTAGACACCTAGAGATTAACTAATTAAGTGATCAGTTCTGGGTTGTTATTATTTGTTGTTGTTAATTAACTACTGCGGCAGTACATTTGTCAGCGTAGGTTAATACAGATTCCAAAGTGTATTGTGTTTTTGTTGTGTTTTCTAGTGAACTAAACGTGCTATAATAATATATACGTTATATAAGATCTTATCTCTGATCATACCTAGATGAGCCAGCGGGTATACTGCCTGTTACAGAGAGATCTAATAGATATACAGTTAGGAGAGAGATTTGGACAGTCGTGTTTCATTCAGTTACGGGTATTATAGGTTCCCCGTGACAGGAGTGAAAATTGGGGCGCTCGTCCCGGATCTGAAACGGGACATGCATATTTAAAAAAAGTATTGTTTGTAAATGGGGGCTTTATAAATTATTTTTACAAATTAACCAGAAGTAGCAACGTGTTCACTAGAAAATTAATTAATAATAAGTGCGTCATATCTAAACATGGATAAGAATTTGCTGGATAGGCCTACACTCAATGTAGTGGAGATTAAGCGAGCACGTAGGGCCGAGTTAGTTGAAATCGCAAGTGAGCGGGAAATTGATTTAACATCAGCTAAAACCTTAGGTGATATAAAGACAATTATTATCCAGGAAGTTTTTGGTGATAGGCCTGTTATTGAAGAAAGTGAGATTGTTCCAGAGATAGAGATAAGTGACTTGAGTATGGAACAACAGTTAGCTATTAAAAAGCTTGAGTACGAAAGAGAAGAATGTGCATTAGATAGAGAGAGAGAGAGAGAAAGAGAAGAGAGGGATAGAGAGAAAGAAGATAGAGAAGAGAGAGAAAGAGAAGAGAGGGATAGAGAAGATAAGAGATAGAGATAGAGAATTCCAGTTAGCAAAATTAAGAGTGGAACACAAGTTAAAGTTGAATACTGAAGAAGTTAGACGTCAGGCAGGAAATGGTTTTAACATGTCGGAGGCTTATAGATCAGTGCCTGTATTTGATGACCAGGAGGTAGATATGTTCTTCCAACTTTTTGAATGGGCCGCTAAGCAGCTAAATTGGCCGCAGTCTAAGTGAACATTGTTAGCCGTGTCTAAGTTTAAGGGGAAGGCTAGTGTAGCTTATAATTCAATGAGTGATGAGCGAGCAAGTCAGTACGACCTAGTTAAGGCGGCAGTGTTGAGGGCGTATGAATTACGACCTGAGGATTATCGTTTACGATATAGCGAGTTGAGAAAAACGCAGGGTCAGTCTTATAGTGAGTTTGTGGCTAAGAAGGCAGGGATGTTTGATAAATGGGTGGTGTCTCATCAGGTAGAGTCATATACCGAGTTACGGGAGTTGTTGATCTTACAGGACATTAAAAATGGATTACCAGTTAGCTTACGTATTCATTTAGAGGATCGTGATGTCAAAAAGATAGAGGAGGCAGGCATAGTGGCAGATGACTACGTGTTAATACACATGGCTCAGGCAGTACAGGGTAGCTCTATACAACAGATTTCAGCCAGGTTTTTCCCGGGAAAGTAACTATCGGGGAGAGTCTTCTAGTTGGTCAGCTAGTCAGGCAAGGAATGTACCTGGTGGGCAAAGTAAGGATAAACCTGCATTATCAGCCAATGCACGAACTTTTCGTCCACATTGCAGTTACTGTAAAAAGGATAACCATCTTGTCGATGACTGTTTTAAAAGGAAATGCAATAATGCGCAAGTGGTCGGTTTAGTGAGGTCAGCCCCGCTAGCGAGAGAGTTAATGGTTAGTCCCATGGCAGAGAAAGTAAACCCGTATGTGTCCACTGGTATGGTTTGTGATGTGAAACAAGAGTTGTGTCCTAAGGCAATATCAATCTATCGAGATACAGGGTGTAACCTGTCGCTTATAACATCAAAGTGTTTAGCTGGTATTGAGAATTCAGATACAGGACGTAGTTTGGTCTTAACCTCGGTTACTGGAGAAAATATGGTTGTCTGGTTACATAACGTTTTCTTGTGTTCGAAGTTTGTGACGGGACCAGTCATTATGGGTGTTGTAAAGGACTTGCCTGTTGAAAACATAGGAGTTTTGTTGGGTAATGATTTGACTAGTCAGTGTTGTCAGCCGAAATGTGACCAATTGTTAATTGAAGACAGCCCTTTACCAATAAAAGAGTGTGAGGTTTGATGAGATTAGATATCCTGCGTGTGTAAAGACTAGGGCTATGGCCAGTAGGGTAACACGATACCCAGAGGATATTTGTGATTTGTCTGATACGTGTGTGAGCCATGAAATTGGAGTGGATGAGGTTATTAGTAAAATGGTAGATAAGTCAACTGAGGAATTAAATGTGGTGGAACCTGTTGATCTCCCGCAGAGGGGAATTGAACCAGTTGTGTTTGATAGAGGGGATTTACCTTGTAATAGACAAGAGTTAGTTCTAGAGCAGGGGGCTGATCCAAATTTGTTGGCAACTCGCACTACCTTGTTAACTGTGGACAAGGGAGTATTAATGATTAAGAGAGTTAGAGATAGAAAGGATAGGAAGCAACTGAGCCATGCTCAGAGCAAAATAAAATCAGTGTTTGATAGGAAGGCTAGGAGTCGGGAATTTAAACCAGGGGATAAGGTGCTGCTGTACCTTCCTTATTAAACGGGGTTCTGTGCAGAACAGGTATTTCGGGCCCTATGTTGTGCACAAACGGGTTAATGAGACAGGGTATGTGATAAACACTCCTGATAGGGTTAGGAAAAGTAGGTATTGTCACATCAATTTGATAAAAGGTTATTTTGACAGACTGCCGATAGTTCCAGAGTTACCGGTCCAAATTGAGAGACACTCAATTTCCTGTGATGACGTCAAAACTGCAGAGATCAAATTAACCAACAGCCAGATTCTAGCAGACTTGAACCCCCAGCGAGAAAAGTTGACTACGCTGATACAAGACAATGTTTCCATTTGTCAGGACCTTCCAACGGTTACCAATACCTTAAGCCAGGATGTGCGCTTGGAACCCAACGCTACACCGATTCGACAGCATGCCTATCGGAGAAAACCTGGAAAAATTGCGACACGGAAAAAGAAGGAAAAGAAGTTCCAGTGGTCAGATGAATGCAAGAAGTCATTCAACCGTCTCAAGCAGATGCGCTCCTCGTCTCCCGTGATGGCAGCACCAGAGTACCGAGTGCCTTTCAAGCTAGCTGTGGATGCTAGTGACGTGGGAGCTGGAGCTGTGCTGTTCCAGGAAGACGAAAATGGACTGGACCATCCTGTAAGTTTCTTCTCCAAAAAGTTTGACAAACACCAGGTGAACTATTCCACTATAGAGAAGGAAGCTTTGGCCATGGTACAAGCTCTGAAGCATTTTCAGATCTACGTGAAATCGGCAGTGCATCAAGTGGTGGTCTTTACTGATCATAATCCGCTTACCTTCATTCACAGAATGAAAGCCACCAACCAGAGAGTTTTGAGATGGAGTCTTCTTCTGCAAGAATTCCCAATTACCATTGAACATATCAAGGGCACATCCAATGAAATCGCTGATGCCCTGTCCCGAAGTTGAACGTTATGATATTGTGTTGACATTCTTGATTTCTGTTTTGTTTTTATATATATTATATTTGTATACCAGGGACTCAGAGACTCAGTGTGATTACTGGTAGTCACCTTATTATTACATGTGTTATAAATGCCCGGATGCATCGGTTAACGCACATTTTGTTTTAATGTAGTATATTTCCCTATTCCTAGAGTAGAGGATATATCCTTTTTGAGGTGGGGGTGTGTGATGGAACATGCTCTTAATTTTGTTTTTGTCTGTGGCGATATTAATTGTTTTAGAGGGCCGTGTGCAGTTCCAATATGCACTTAAGTCCAGGTGGCCAGTAGTTACGTAATACCTCTGCGAGTGCGGTTTTTATAACCGTGATTTTGGCGACTAGGCGTCATTGAGTCTGACCATCTGAGAAAAAAAATACTGCTTGGTCGCGGTGGAAATAGCACTTGTAGGGATTCAGTGCCGCGATGTACCCCCAGGCGATATTTGTTTTTTTTAATAAATAGCTAGGGTTTTAGAGATATTGGGGAGAAACAAAAGGAAGGCTCTAGGGGATCGCTGTCCGCCCGGACTGGTAAATAATTTTATTTCTGCTCTGTGTATAACCTTGATGTGATTGATGTGACTTTAAATATTTTAATACTGTATTATACCAATATTATTTAGACGGTGCTGCCAGTCATCTGACACAGTATACTGTCAGCTCACCGTTCTGATATATATATATATATATAAAGCTTATCCAGTCATCCTTGAGGACCTAGGTAAACTGTAGGTTATTGTCTTTATTGTGATAGGTACCAGTATTAATTCTGTGTTACAAGGTTACTGAATGAGTAGTTAAGGGTTAATTAAAAATTAACCAGTTAGGAATAGAGTTGTAATTCCTTTATTAATTAAGTTCTCCTGGAAGCGTTTCTCAGTTATCACACGTGTGGGTGTTGTGTCACGGTGAAGTGATTAGCATATTGTGTAAACTAGACACCTAGAGATTAACTAATTAAGTGATCAGTTCTGGGTTGTTATTATTTGTTGTTTAATTAACTACTGCGGCAGTACATTTGTCAGCGTAGGTTAATACAGATTCCAAAGTGTATTGTGTTTTTGTTGTGTTTTCTAGTGAACTAAACGTGCTATAATAATATATACTTTATATAAGATCTTATCTCTGATCATACCTAGACGAGCCACACGGTATAACTGCCTGTTACAGAGAGATCTAATAGATATACAGTTAGGAGAGAGATTTGGACAATCGTGTTTCATTCAGTTACGGGTATTATAGGATCCTCGTGACAGTTACTTTACAGTGTTTTATCCCCAATAGCACCCACACTTATTTATTTTTGTATCAACTTTGTGCCATATTATAAGGCTCCAATTGTATCGGTGAAAATTACAAGTATCTTGGTCTGGGTGTGTTTATTTTGGTATCATTAGAAGCGCCGCATTTCTTAGAACATTTTTTAAACTCGGCTTTTGGGAATTTTTATCAGACGTATTAATATTGTAAGCTATTTTAAAGAAAAATAAACCAAGGTTTATCGTGATAGACTACTTTCAACTGGGTGTTTACTTAATTAGTTAAATTATTTGTGGTGGTGTCTGCGACAGGGTGAGGATGACTGCCCATGGAATCAAGCTTGATATGACTGGCTGGCTGCCCATCTGCAGTCGTAACCACTAAGAAAAGAAAAGAAATTTTGCCACGGTACCATTGGTGGACTTTCACACCTGTGACAAAACGAGATATTGTCAAGCGTTTCTTAGTTGAATTCAGACCCGTGATAATGCTGTATATGCATTCAGAGGAATGCAAGTGTTTTATTATAAAATTTATTTTTTACAGCAATGAATTAGGACAAAACGGGGACATGGTACAGCGCCCTTTTATACATTGCTAGCTAGAACACTGTATTCATTCAAGTGGTTTTATAGTAAACGTAAACACGATAGATACCAGTATGTGAATGTGTGTCCCCTGGGTACTCCAGACATTATGATCCCCTGTTTCTCAAGGCAAATAATAGTTCTACAATGAGAGTACTTAGTAGACAATGGGAGATCAATTCTACTGACTGACCAGTACTGCTTCTGACTATAGGCACTGTTACTGGAGTTGATGCTAAGTTTAGTAAATAATTATGAGTAATCATGAAAGTAATCGCTGATTACGATTACATTAGCAATGTAATCGATTACGATTGTGATTACATGACATTCTCAAACAATGTAATCGATTACGATTGTGATTACATGACATTCTCAAACAATGTAATCGATTACGATTGTGATTACATGAAAACATGTAATCGATTACAATCGATTACAATTACTGATTACGATTACCCCATCTCTGAGATTCAGTACATTACATTAATGACATAGCAGGTGTGGATCCAGAAGTTTTTTAATAGCAGGGATAGGATAAGTTTTAATTTTTTGTGTATTCTGTAATATATATATTGTTTGACAAAAATAGAGGCATGGTATGCAATTGGGATTTTTTTATGACTGGCCAATCGGGCCACTCACAGGAACACTTTGGCCCACCCGTACAACTTTTGAATGGCCCGCGACCAAATTTTTTAAGAAGACAAAGAACTTAAATTGCACTTTAAAAACAATCATACAAACAATAATAACATCACAAAATAAGGAAACAGAACTTGTTTTAGTTTTATTACAAACTGTTGTAATTAAAATATAATTATTATGTTGCCACAGGACCGACACAATCAAACATATGAAAGGTTTTACCAAGACTCGGTCTTGGAATGAATACGGTGCTTTTATGGCCGTATGACGAGGAATTAAAAATATACTAAGCAATCTATACAAACAATAAACACATCCACTAGAGAAATAAACACACAACACAAGGGGTCACCTGGACTCTATGCCTGAATCCCCGCCTGAATTGTTTATTAAGTTATGTTTCCAAATTGTTTCTTAAATATAGGTCATACTATTATTCCACTAGGAAGATGAAAAAGAACATTAGTTTGAAACACACTACAGAGTGATGCTTTTGTTATGCAAATAACCATAGTTATTTATAGAACGAACCTGTATTGACAACATACAGAGATTTTTGTAAAATGGAATAAGTCAACTTTGTGCATTTTAGATGATGAATTGTATATAAAACCTGTCGGGGTTTGGGTTTGTTTTCATGCAAATGTAAAGAAAACAAGGATTGAATAGGAATTAAATGTAACATTTGCAAAAACCTTAGGGTCTAAACAATTGTACAAGACTATAGAACTGCATGGTAATAAACAGTAATAAGATCATGCATGATCATCATTATTTCTGACAATCCTTTCAAAGGTCCGTTTACACAAACATACTGTCACTGTAGACTGTATCTAGTGTGATAATGATGACTGTCACTGTAGACTGTATCTAGTGTGATAATGATGACTGTCACTGTAGACTGTATCTAGTGTGATAATGATGACTGTCACTGTAGACTGTATCTAGTGTGATAATGATGACTGTGATATGTTGTTTTCTTTGAGAATGTGCTTGTATTCACACACACGCACCGAAATACTTCCATGTCTATTGTGAACATGCATGCAAACAAGCTTATTTACAATATTGCTGACATTATCGGCCAATTGCTATTTGCTGTGGGTTAATGATTTACTCACTGGGTGTGATTTGTGTGAACAACTGATAGTAAGCCAACAACAGATCTGACCAGAAGGAAGTTTGTAAATAATCAATATGCTGTTTGCTGTTGACTATTTAGGCTTTGTTGTGTGGCACTCTGACTCATAATTGTGCTAATGATGTCTATATAGAGTGACGGATTCTTTTATTTATTTATTTTTATTTTCATGAAAAAGACCCCACAAACATGTAATAAAGAGACAAAGACATTTTTAGTTAGGACATCACAAAATACATACATGTATTAATGTAGTGGAAAATGTATTCATAAAGAGGTGTTGATTCGTGAAAAATAATTCACAAGCTCTATAGGAATGAGTTAATTATTTTTATATAAATCTACACTTTTGAATGTATTCTTCATCTTAATCCATTATTCATTAAAACAATTTTACTTGACAGCTAAATTAGGTTCTGTTATATATTTTTTAATGAAAATACTGGTTAAAATGACCAATTATAACCCGAAATGACAGGATCCTGTAGATCTAACCTGAACGACTTGGCCAAAACATGGAGGCTAGCATTAAGCATAATGCGCTTGCTAAACGTGTCATCTCTCATTTCCAATTTAGTTTGTGACAATCATTGTTGTATTCCATCAGAATACATTAATTTTACTATTGCTAGTATCAGGTTTAAAATGCTTCAATTATATGTTTATTCCATGATGCAGATGTTTGGCCTTGTGGCTTTGGCTAAAGCGGTGTATTTGTTTACAGTGTTAGTTCTGTCAGTAATGGGTCTGAATCCCTGACCTGAATGCACAAATAGTTCAAACTGCAATATTTCACAGGCCTATGTAAATTATTGACAAATAATCTATGCTTAGAATAATAGTGTGATGCCACAGGTAGGCGCTAAGGATGATGAGATAAAATCATAAGTAGTGAAGCTGAAGTATTTTCATTTCAGTATGGGACTTCTTGTACTTGACGTTTGGTTGGTTGAGGATCGATCCCCGTCAGTGGGTCTATTGTGCTTTTTCTCATTTCAGCCAGTGTACGATGACGTGTATATCAAAGGCCGTAGTATGTGCTATCCTGTCTGTGGGATGGTGCATATAAAAGATCCCTTGCTACTAATGGAAAAATATAGGGGTTTCCACTCTTATGACTATATGTCAGAATTACCAAATGTTTGACAAACTTTATCTTGTATTGGACATGGTCATGCTCCAAGCATGCTGTCCCTTGAGCTATCTTGGTATCACCCTGGGGTACATGTACGAAACCTGCAGTGTCAGCTAGGTAAACGTTTGTAATACATTTGACCGGCCTCGGTGGCGTCGTGGTTAGGCCATCGGTCTACAGGCTGGTAGGTACTGGGTTCGGATCCCAGTCGAGACATGGGATTTTTATTCCAAATACCGACTCCAAACCTTGAGTGAGTGCTCCGCAAGGCTCAATGGGTAGGTGTAAACCACTTGCACCGACCAGTGATCCATAACTGGTTCAACAAAGGCCTTGGTTTGTGCTATCCTGCCTGTGGGAAGCATAAATAAAAGATCCCTTGCTGCTAATTGGAAAGAGTAGCCCATGTAGTGGTGACAGCGGGTTTCCTCTCAAAATCCGTGTGGTCCTTAACCATGTCTGATGCCATATAACTGTAAACAAAATGTGTTGAGTGCGTCGTTAAATAAAACATTTCTTTCTTTGTCATACATTTGGGAAACATGCCCATAATCACACCCATGAAGTGAACAAAACTTGGTGTTTGTGGCCATACACATCTTTGTTGTGCCTGACGGTGCACACTCACTCTAAGTTGGTACTGGAATTAAAAATCCCCTATTGCCTCAGTTGGACATGAACCCAGTATCTACCAGTCATTAATTCCAATGGCTTAATCACTATGTCACTGAGGCCAGTCAGTTTTATTTTTAACTGAGATGAAAATCTGTACATAGATTTTTCCCAGATTTAAAATTTTACTGAACACTACCCAAAAACTGTTCCTTTGTCAATGAAATAATTATGGTAATGCCCTACTTTCAAAGGCTTATGTTAAAGATTCGGATTTAACTTCATTTCTGACAAACTGAGAGTCCTACATCAATGAAATTTGATTTATATTACCAATTCTTCTCATCAGTCCTCCATTGGGCTATTTCTTTGTTCCAGCCAGTGCTCCACAACTGGTGTAACAAAGGCCGTGCTATGTACTATCCTGTGTGTGGGATGGTGCATATAAAAGATCCCTTGCTGTCAATCGAAAAGAGTAGCCCATGAAGTGGTGGCAGCAGGTTTCCTCACTATCTGTGTGGTCCTTAACCAGATGTCTGACGCCATATAACTGTAAATAAAATGTGTTGAGTGCATTGTTAAATAAAACATTTCCATCATCAGTCCTAAAAGCTTATTACTTTGCCTTGTATGTGATTTTGATGGATTTGATGCATTATTACATTTGTTTTATACATAAAACTGATGGATTTTACTCGAACTGGTCATCAAGTTTGAATATGATAGCAATGGAACTATAGAATCCCTATTGAAGTGTATATTTCTTGTTAGCAATGTTTGTTGTGTTATTTGCAGAACTTTACCATTCGAAGGGAAAATCCGGCTGCTGGATGTCGGCAGTTGTTACAATCCATTCCTACAATTCCCAGAATTCCTTGCTGTAGGGATAGACATCAGTCCTGCAAAACCGGTGAGCTGTTGCATTGGTCTTTTTTACTGTTTTATTAATTCACTTTTATTGATAGTCAGGTGATTTTATTTTAGATGAACTTTTATTCATTCATTCATTCATTCATTCATTGAGTATTTTGTTTGAAGTTATGTTCATCTATGGCATAATAACAATGTAGCAGGTTTTCTCCAAGACATCCAATAGCCAATGAATAATAAGTCGAACCTTTCTGTGCAGGACAGAGGGTGGACCATAGTTCAGTGGTATCGTGCTTGCTTGATGCACGGTCGGTCTGGGATGGATCCCTGACAGTGGGCCCATTGGGTTATTTCTCTATCTAGCCAGTGCACCACAACAGGTATATGAAAGGCTGTAGTATGTGCTGTCCTGTCTGTGAGATGGTGCATATAAAAGATCCCTTGCCACTGATGGAAAAATGTATAGTATTTCCTCTCTAAGACTATAAGTCAAAATTACCAAATGTATGACATCCATTAGCCGATGATTAATCAATCAGTGTGCTCTAGTGGTGTCGTTAACCAAAAACAACAAATCATTCATTTATTCAGTAATTTGTTTGTTCTTTTGTTCATCTATGGGTGTTAAACATTTATTTGTTCGTTCGTTTGTTCATCCATTTATTCATTCATTAATTTTTGTTTTCTTGCACACACTTATGCTGCCAATCTGTAAAATATTCAAAATTCATATATTAATAAACAACATTTTTGTTATTGTTTATTTCCACTAACATTCAAGCATGTTGTCATATGCATGTAATTCTTCTACCTCGTCTTTCTGTCCATATTTTCTTGGACAATTCAGTTCAATTCAATTCAATTTATTGCAAATTACCAAACAAGCTGGTGTCAGCAAACAGATAAAAAAAACCCCAAACATACAACATCTATAACAACAACAACAATTAATAATAATAACAATATTAATGTACATGCCAGACGGAGAAACAAAGTTTGTATTATATTTGTAGAAATAAAGTATATTATAAAAATAAATGGTTAAAGTACTGGGAGAAACCTGCTTCTGTCACTGGTTTATTTCTAATGAATAGCAGAAAGAGATTTTTTTTTAATACCATTTCCCATCAACACGGGGCAGGCAACTCTGAAACTGCACTGGTCAAAATGTCTTCCACAGGTCTAGTCACACTTTGACCTTGAACTCTTATGTACATGCACCTTTACCACTTGGGTTTCAGACATGTCTATCCTGGGTCAGATCAGAGAATATTTTTAATACTGGTATGTATGTATTTATTTTTGCACCATTCACTGTTCAGTCTATCAACCTATATATTTTGTCTGATTTCAGAGTGTCTACCGCTGCGACTTCCTGCACCTGGAGACTGTCAAACCACTGCAGGTTGCCTCGGACACTCTGACCACGTATGTGAACAACCTGCGCGACCCGATCGAGAAACTGCCGCGTGACATCTTCCACATGGTGGTGTTCAGCCTGCTGCTCGAGTACTTCCCGTCGGCCTACCAGCGCTGGCTGTGCTGTCAGAAGGCCCACAGTCTGCTCACCATCAACGGGTTGCTCCTCATCATCACCCCTGACTCCAAGACGCAGCACAAGAACGCCGGCATGATCAAGAGCTGGCGTGTGGCCATCGAGTCGATGGGCTTCGTGCGGTGGAGGTACGTCAAGCAGGAGCATCTCCACTGTATGGCGTTCCGCAAGGTGGCGAAACCCGAGAGCGATAACTGCCTGGTGAACGACGTGTCGCCCGACATGCTCTACATTCCACAGGACTTCAACGATCTCGGGCACGACGACGCAATACTGAGTCACTACTCCCCCTTCACCGCAGAAGACGAAGATTACTTTCGGTCAACGATGTCCGAGTTACCTGCCCTTGGCTCTGAAGATGACTGTGATGATTCGCTTTGATCTGATAGATTTAGACTTTATCTATGTATGTATATATGTGTGTATGTATGTGTATTTGCTGTATTGTGATATGACAAATACAGGCCTTGTACATTGTGAATGGTACAAGCTGTTGTAGCTTGGTCAATGGAATGGAAGAAATGTATTTGGGAGTTTCGGTCGACCTCAGTTTTTGTTGAAATGAATATTGGAGCATCATCTAAATTAAACCAACTGTAATCTAATGTCTAAATCAGCCAAACAAAGAGAGAAAAAGTCTGTGTCAGCTAGATATGCTACACAACGAATAATGGATCATTTTATCTTTCACAATCAACTAGTGAGGAGCCAATTTCACAAAACATTGTGTGCCAGATTTACAAAACCTATTTTTAACTTACACATGGGTAACTACATACATCTACACCTGCTTTTAAGAAAATCAGGCGTCGTAAATTCAGTCCTGTAAGTCTAGTTTTATACCTAAATTTGTAAATATTTGACTGAAAGACAGTTAATTACAAACATTACAGATAATCAGGCGTGTGTGCAGGAGGAGGGGTTTTTGGGGTGGGGGGGGTCGAAACCCCAGGCTGCTCAAGGAAATGTTATTCAATCCCAACTATAAACTTCGCATTCCAGTCTGGACACCTCCGTGCATAAATACCTGGACATATGCCTAGATAATAAAGTTTAAAATAGATACAATGATCATCATAATATAGATACCATATAGATAAACTGGTTTAATTTACAATGTAAACTTATAACACCAGCAGTTAAGAAAATGTCTACAACAAAAAAAACATGCCATTGAAAAAAAAAAAACCGAAATGGGGATTTAAAACCCCCACGGCATTGTCGATTGCTGTAGGCAATTGCATGGGTTGACTTATCAGGCTGAATTTACAAATCCTGTTTGTATTTTACACACTTGTAGCTATATACATTTACAATGGCTAAACCAGCATTTAAGAAAAACAGGCTTTGTAAATTCAAATTATTGTGTCTAAATTGGTTATTTTTCTGTTCCTTTATGTTTGTTTGTTTTTAGACTTTGCTTCCAGACTCTTGTTCCAACAAGTCTTGAGTCGACTAAGACTAATTGACTGGATGTTTGTATTATTCTGTTGTTAAGCATCTTACACTGGCTATTTTGCTCCATGTTATACATGTCTGTTGAATATGTTGATCACTGCATTTATAAAGAACATTACACACATGTAGTGCATACTATATTTATGACACACTGGTGCCTAAGATTCTGTATGTACAGAGTATAAGAAGAAAGTAAGTATTGGGAATGACTGTCATAAAAGTATTGTACACTGAATGCTACTTGGTCACTATACTGCTCGCCACCTTTCATGCATAAAACATTGAAAAAGCAAGAAGTAACTAATGATGGAAGAATGGTTACTAATATTATGTTTTGTAAATCACGAAGGCAATAGTCATGTTTAAGTGTTATGGCTGGATGGTGCCCACACCTAAATGATGTTACAGAGATGCTTGAAAGCTTAAAAATGAAAAATGAAACAACCCCATGATTTTTGTGTTTTATGTAGTGTTTTCACTATTATGTATTATAAATGCAAAAGAAAACAAAACTTAAAAAATAAGTAATTTTTTTCAAAAGTTCTTCCTCACACATGTTCGCGCATGCACACAAACAAACATACAAACACAATATCTTAACTGAAATAATAACTGTTTTTAGTGATTAGTTGGTAAACTAGTAAAGACTTAAAGAGTTCAACAAATTTTGTTTTTTGTATTCTTAAAAGTTAAAACTAGAAAAATGAGATTATTTTTGTAATTAATTGTTTCTTTTTGTTATGTCTGTCATGTTTTCTGTAAATATAAACATGTGATAATTAAGAAGCTGCCTTAATGTGATTTATATATAGCCCACTGACCATCGTTACTACTGTTTGAATAAAAATATTGGTATTATTATTACACAGCTACAAACTTTTCACTGTTAGACAATTTACTGTATTCTGATTGGACGAAATCGCTAAAAAGAATTTTATCCTTATAAACCTTGGAAAATTACGTCAAATGAGACGTCATTACGTAAAACAAGTAATGGAAAGGATGCTAGAAAATAATTTTTGTGTTTTGTTTTATATTATACAAATTGTGACTGTTATACATCGATAAATTCATAAAAAAGTGGCAAACAATTTTTATTAATACTTTTTCACTCTCTAATCACATATTTGTAAGTCTGTCCTAACTGTATGGAATGACGTATTGTGTTTATTCTTTCTGTACATCATGTAAACATTTTGTGATTACATACAGTTAAACAACCAGATAAAGAAGTACAAAACAATCACCTCTTAAAATGACAGACCCTAGTTTTTAAACACTACAACATATTTTTCACTATTTGAGCTGCTTTTGACAATTAAACAAGGATGTTACTTATATTTTATTGCCTACAGTATCCATTTCCATATATATATCCGAAGTGTTTCTGGTCATCCTAGTGTTTCTTATCTCTGTTTCAGCATTACAGACTCTTGTATCTATTGTATCTACAGACTATTGTAACTTGATCCAAATGTGTTACGTGTTTGGAGATTAACTAAAATTAGTGTCCATTTTAATGGTTTGAAACTAGGGTCTGTACTTTAAAAGAGGTGGCTACTTAAACAGGTCAGTTTGTAAAATATGGCAAAGTTATATAGAGGTGGCTACTTGAACAGACAAATGGCTGAATGTTTATTTTGTTGCATTTAATTTCTGATATGATGTTGATAAAAAAAGAGCTCTTTTTATGTGCTTTTAATTATCACTTAATATTATCTCTCAATGTATCAACTTAGAAGTATTTTGAAACAAACAAATTGCAGTTGTAACCTATCCCATTTGTCTGACCTTTTCTAACAATGTAATGTTTTCATTTTCTATAAAATATCATTTTTTATTCTATTAACAACACGAAACATTCTTTGTATATTTAAATATTTGCTTTGAAAAATTGTACTATTGCGATTGTCAGAGTTCTGCTCTGTATTTAGTTGTGATGTACATATTGATTTGATATTTTTATTTATTTCATTAATCATATTTTATTTGTAAGCCAAAACTAAGCAAAATATATAATTTTGTGCTATAACATGCCTAACTCATTAAATTCACCCACCTCTTGTCATATTTTTGTCTCTTTAGACAAAGACAAAAGGCAAGATACAAATACATGTATTACTTTTTGGTGACAGCATCAACTTTTCTTTTTATCTCATTTAAAGTCTAAACCACATTGTTAATAACTACAATAAATTACTCTCCTACCTTTATAATTACCATTAGATTTCCCCCACATTTTGCCGACACAGAAATCATGAAAAAACCATTACAATGACACATATTCCACATACTAGATGATAACCATGTTGCCTATACTGACTTCGCTCGGATCTCCTAGGACAAAAAGTATGCAGTTTTTTGCTGGTTGCCATTTTGCTTTTTTATGGAATATTCTCCAAGAGAGGTGAAAGGATGTGACGTAATTGAAGAACATCATGACATGCGTTATAGTATAATGCAGTCATGATGACATCATATTAATTACATCATATACATGTACTTAGGATGGCTTCCGCCCCTCTTGAAGAGTATTGCATAAAAAAGTAAAATGGCAGACAGCGAGAAATTACATGCTTTTTGTTCAAGGAAATCTCAGCAAAGTCAATATAGATGACATGGTGACAAGTTGATATGTGGAATCTGTGTCATTATAATGCTTTTTCCTTGATTTATGTCTGAACAAAATGTGAGGAAAATAAATCAGTAATAAAGGTAGACGAGTAATTTATTGTAGGGTTTTAACAATGTGCTTCACACTTTAGGTTTATTTCTCAAAACCTTTTAAGTCCTAAATTAACAAAATAATATAGTTGCATTTATGAATCTTCATCTCAATGCATGTTAAAATGATAATAAAATTAGAATTTTCATTTATATTTTAAATGAATTAAAACATTTTTAACACATACAGTTAGATGAAGATTCATAGGTGCAACTATAAACCAAGTTTCGTTAATTTAGAGCTTACTGTTTGTGAGAAATGGACCTACATGTGTACAAATTCACCGGTAATGGTTGTGGGTTTGTTCTGTTCTTTGAAACATGCAGTGAGATGAACATCTATGGATGTCTTTGTTGTGAGCGACACCAAGTATGTTTATGGTAGACGAAACATTTAATTCTGTGCAATTCTTTTCTGATTACATGCAACATAGAATTTTTTGAACCTACTAGTACAATGGAGTATTGTTTATCATGGCAGTTAAGACTGATATTATGTACGTACATAATTTAGAAAATTTGTCATGATCTTTTGAAGTTTTCCACTTAGCCCCATTCCACACAAACTGTAAGTCTTAGATCAATTAAACATGGTTTATAATTTCATCAAAATGCATGTGGCAAAACAAAAATTAAATTAAAATTTTAAGTCAATTTGTTTTTAAAAACATGCATTGAGCTGAACATATGTCTGCAACTATCAGTAACATCGAAAAAAATTATGTCCAGCGAGGCATTTAATTTTTGTGAAATTCATATTATTTTTATAAATGTGGAGAAAATATTAAGTTAAAAAATGAAAGTGGAAAATTGTACATTTCAACATAGATTACACACTAACAGTTTGAGTACAGTTATATTTATTATGTGTGAATACAAAACAATGTGTTCTAATGTTATGTGCAAATTGACACATTTGTCGGTATGTTTGTTCAGTTATAGACAATAAATTTGCTTACAGGACATGTACTTGAATTTGACAGATACATGTACATTATATTTTCAAATCCAATACAACTTAATGTTTATGATGTGATACCATTTTTAGAAGCCACGAGCAGTTATTACAATCGACTATCAAAGTTTGTATTTTTCATGTTGTATAAATCTAAACATTCTAATGGCTGTGTTGTGTTTGACATTTAATCATAATTATAAAACTGCCATGACATTTGATATCAAAGTGAGATTGAAATTAAATTGTAATTTTTTGGTTCTATGTTTCTTTTAGTTGTCGTACCAACTACTGAGGGAGACCAAATTTAATTGTGTTTCCCATTTCATTGATTCTCTACTTATAAATCATTAAATAAATAAATAAATAAAATTTAAAAAGACTGTACTTTACAAGGATAATCCAGAAGATACCAGTAACTTGGTTTCTTTTGCACTCTTGGTCAAAACAATATGCATGTGGGAGTGTCATTACAACTGATAAATTTTCCTTCCATCCATCCGAATTTAAGAATCATCAAGAAATGCATCACGTTTTACTTGTGGAGTGCAAAAGAGAATCATTAAAAACAGAACAAAAACAAATTTGAAGCTGAGGCTTTTTTTTTTCAGTGAACAGACAGACATGGACAGACAGAACATTTAATGAGAAGCACACAATTACCTTGTCTCTCCCAAATAGTATTGGTACTTAACGTTCATTGTTTACATTATTTTGTTTTATTTTATTTTATGTTTATGTTTTGTGGTACACTGTAGTAATATTTGAGTTATGTTTTCCTGATTAGATTACTGCTGCTGTTATTTATTTTATGAAATGCTATGTTTTGTTGTTTAATCTGATTTAATATTTGAAAACAAACTAAGCTATTTGATGTTGACTTACAGAAAATTCATTGATCCTTTCTTTAAAAATTGGACAATTTTTGAGAAATGGAGAACTTTTAAAAACTCTTACTATGGTGCATGTAATAATACATTTTTTATTTTTATTGTTCCACAAACGATACATTTTTCATTGTGTGTTAAATGATCTGAATATGACATTAAATGTAAGTTTATTAAGCAAATTGTTGGGCACTTGAATTTTGTTTTAATTTTCCCACATCCACACAAAATAATATCACTCAATGAATGAATGAATGAATTTTTCTTTTTGTTCTATATTTTTTAGCGTGATGATGTTAAATGATTTGTAAAAATGCATGTATTTCTTAATGGACAGTTTTGTAGGATATCTGATTGTTTTGTGATAAGACTTGTTTTGTAGATTTATTTCATAGTTTTTGATATTGTTGTTAGGATTGTTACATTAGTGATTTCCCCCTAATTTTCCTTACTCAGTTGAAGTTAATTTTGTTTCTTTTTTTTAGGATTTGAGTTGGTCTACATGTATGTATTACATGGCATTTATACCAATAACAACATGACACTTTCACTAATACCATTTATAACAATAATAACATGACACTTTCACTAATACCATTTATACCAATAATAACATGACACTTTCACTAATACCATTTATACCAATAACAACATGACACTTTCACTAATACCATTTATACCAATAACAACATGACACTTTCACTAATACCATTCATTTTCCTGCTGAACATCAGGCACACATTTTTAAGATGAATAATTTGAACTACAGTATAGTATTTTGAATAATTAAATTTCTGTTACATTCACACAGTTTGTGAATGATTTATTCTGTTTATATTGCAGGGAACATAAAAGAAATAACAAACAATCGTTAATGTACGTTTCTTAAATTACCTCTTGTCAAATTTTAATTGTTTCATTTTGTTTAAAATGCACGTTTCTATTATTGTAATACAACAAAGTGTATTGCTTTTAAGATAATTGTTTCATATTTATAGACTAACTTGATGGGCTATGCTGTAGACATTAGCTATATGTACACGGTGTACTGTAGTTAAAGCATTCAAGAAATCTAAAACATTTTGATGATAAATATATTTTTGTAATTTACAGGTATAAAGCAAACTTTTATATTTATTTGTGTATAAAACTAGTCCATATGTATGTATATTTTAAACTAAATCAAAATGGCTTTTTATTCCACTTTGTAATGGCAAATGTAAAAAAGCATGAAAAAGAAACCTACTTTTATAGAATATGTACAGAATACAGAAGATCTTAAGTCGTATTGTATACATTTTTTAATGTAAGTGTATTTTATGTATTATTGCTTAGATAATAATTTGACATGTGACATATGATTGTAGAATATTATACGTAATGTACATGTATTATGATTATTGTATTAGTGGGGAATATCTAGCTGTATTAAACACACAGTGAGTGTGCTGGGAGTTTAATTATGCTTGCTGGCTAAACAATTTCTAATCTTATGTTTACAGCACAAGTGCTTCAAATCAATACCGCCCACAGTAATAACTGAACTTAGTATGCTGAAGAATATTACATATACTACAACACCTATCTAATATTTTATGTTACCACAATGTAGTTATAATATGTATATTTATGTTTTGTGGGTTTTTAATCCTTGAAAATATTGTTTTTAAATGAGCATTAAGATCTTAAGACATAATAACTTATAATTTTCAGTAAGAAGGTTCAGGAGATTTCAGTCCCATAGGAACAGTATCTGGATGGTTGGTGGGGGAGGGGGGGTCACAAGCCATACTTTTTATCTTTATATAGATTAGGACAAAAATAAAATAAATCGAGTTTGGGGGGGGGGGGGGCTCAGCCCCCTTCTCCCTGGTTCCTATAGGCTTGGAGGGGAGGACACAGCCTCCTGCTCCCTGGTTCCTATAGGCTTGGGGGGGGGGCACAGCCTCCTACTCCCTGGTTCCTGTAGGCTTGGGGGGGGGGGAGGGCACAGCCTCCTACTCCCTGGTTCCTGTAGGCTTGGGTGGAGGGCTCAGCCCCCTTCTCCCTGGTTCCTATAGGCTGGGGGCACAAGCCTCTTGTCCCTGGTTCCTATAGGTTTGGGTGGAGGGCTCAGCCCCCTTGTCCCTGGTTCCTATAGGATTGGGGGGGAAAGGCACAGCCCCTTTGTCCCTGGTTCCTATAGGCTTAAGGGGGAGGGCACAGCCCCCTTCTCCCTGCTTCCTATAGAATTGGGGGGGGGGCACAGCCCCCCTTCTCCCTGGTTCCTATAGGCTTGAGGGGGAGGGCACAGCCCCCTTGTCCCAGGTTCCTATAGGATTGAGGGGGAGGGCACAGCCCCTTCTCCCTGGTTCCTATAGGATTGGGGGGGGGAGGGCACAGCCCCTTCTCCCTGGTTCCTATAGGCTTGAGAGGGAGGGCACAGCTCCTTTCTCCCTGGTTCCTATAGGATTGGGGGGGGGGGGAGGGCACAACCCCCTTGTCCCTATAGGCTTAAGTGGGAGGGCACAGCCCCCTTCTCCCTAGTTCCTATAGGATTGGGGGGAGGGCACAGCCCCCTTCTCCCTGGTTCCTATATGCTTGATGGGGAGGGCACAGCCCCTTCTCCCTGGTTCCTATAGGCTTGAGGGGTGGGAAGGCACAGCCCCCTTCTCCCTGGTTCCTATAGGCGTGAGGGGGAGAGCACAGCCCTCTTCTCCCTGGTTCCTATAGGATTGGGGGGGGGGAGGGGGAGGGCACAACCCCCTGGTTCATATAGGCTTGCCTTTAAGCCTGCCTCAATTACAATGTAACACTGTATACAATGAAATAAAAAGTACATTCTTTTGGTTGACCTGCAATCTCTAATGGCTGATTTATGACATTTCTTTAGGAAAGAGAATGGATTGATTCAGTTTTTAGTTTACATGTATTTAAAAAATATTCAGTGTTCTGTTTTGTTGCTACAAAAACAAAATTAAAAATAAATGTATGTACTCTAACCTCTGATGACACTAGATAATAAATTAGTAAAAAGTTTGTTTCACAAACTCTCTAGCTAACTCAACACGACCTGTTGAGAAGTTGACCAAGCTATGGTAACATTAGATTGTAAATTAGTAAACAGTTTGTTTCACAAACTCACTAGCTAACTCAACATGACCTGTTGAGAAGTTGACCAAGCTATGGTAACATTAGATTGTAAATTAGTAAACAGTTTCATTGATCAACTCTCTAGCTAACTCAGTTGTTCATAATTTGAACTGTGGCTTGCATTATTAAATAATAAGTGTATGCTGGGCGACTGTGGCTGCTACCTCACAGCACATTAATTACTCTTTTTTATAACTTTCTCAGACATTTATACACAATCAAATACAACTTTTCTAGTAGCATAAGGCATAAATGTGTTGTGTGAGACTCTTAAATGCTTTCAAACTCACAAGAAAATGCATAATTTTTTCTCTCCAAAAAACCTGAAGCAGCAATATTTGTGTTTTTTATTTTTTTATCCACCATGAAGGTATCTTATAGTAGATTGGACTACTGCTATATATATATATATATATATATATTTAAAAGGACAATCCTGAGTTTCTTGCTATTTTTAAGATGTCGCTGACTAACAAAATAAATTTAATGACTAAAATTGCGTATTATATAAAAACAAATTGTTTCTGATTGTACTATGTAAAGCTTCATTTTATTTCCTAATATAATTTTTTTTCATATTTACAAAATTATTAAGAGACCAAATCCAGTTTGGACTGCTTGCAAACAGTAGAATGACCAGAAGCATATTGAATATACAGACACTGATATTCTGAACAAGAAAGTGTATTTAGTATATAGTTTTAGTCATTCATAGCAAGGGATCTTTTATACGCACCATCCCACAGGATAGCACATGCCATAGCCTTTGGTATACTAGTCGTGGTGCACCAGTTGAAACGAGAAATAGCCCAATGAGCCCACTGACGGGGATCAATCGTAAAGCGACCACACATCAGGCAGGTGCTTTACCACTGGGCTATAAATATTAGGGATGGGTATTATGAGAAATGTTGTATTGTGATTTATTATATACATAGCAATGAAATATATAGATCTACGGAAACAATAAAAGGCATATCCGGTGAAAAGTCATATTTTCACTGTATTTTAGCTACAGTGAAAATATAGAAGTCGTATTTACTTTTTTGTAAAAGTGCACGATTAAATTATCTCCCTTTGTCTCGGTTCTTCGTATTTAAATTTGATGATTACCAATGCATCTGATCGTATTTGAAAAATAAAAAAATGTAATTTAAACAACTACCTATAAAAAGGGGATACGAAGTGCAATTACGATAAAATATATAAAACAAATTGAATACGAAGCTAAATAATGATGACACAATGTAGTGTCATCGAGTTTAAGTGTAAGAATTTAACGGCGTTCGACTCGTTTTGTTTTTGTGGGAGTTTTTAGAGGATCGTTTTGTCAGGTATGTTAATAAAAATAAATTTTAATCAAATTTCTTTTTAAAAGTCTATGGTAAAGTAAATTTTCTGGCAAAGTTCCATAGGAAGAAATATATTATGACGTTACGTGTTTTCGATATGATAAGTGAAAGATATTACCAAAGAGCGAAAGATATTGTAAAAAAATAGGAAATATGTATATAATAAATAGACCATTTCATGGTGTTTTTCTGAATATGATTTTTATGTCAACTCGTGATGTGTGAAAACCATATTTTCACTCATTGCTTCGCAATTCGTGAAAATATGGTTTTCACACATCACTGGTTGACAATGACATAAAAATCGTATTCGAAAACCCCCATGAAATAGCCTCTATATATCAAGATATGGTTTCCTGTACGTATCATTATATATTATTTACCGCAGCCTCAACTGATTTTAAGAAGGATTCTATCCAAATAAAGGAAACACATGAATCACATGATACAAGTTGGAAGTTTATTATTTAAAACATGAAATATATGGATCACTTCAGGGTGAGAAAACTTGGTTAATACTGTCAGGCCCTTCCTCTGTTCACATCTGTGAACACTGTTAAGAAAGCCAGTTGAATCTAAGAGATAGGCGTTTCGACTGACAGCCAACTTGAAATACAGCAGTAAAATACCTATTATCTATCCTTTACATCATAATGTATCGGTATACTGATAATACTGTGCATCCCTAATATATAAGGGGCGGGATGTAGACCAGTGGTAAAGTGCTCACTTCATGTGCGGTTAGTTTGGGATCGATCCCCATTGGTGGACCCAGACTGGTATATCAAAGGCTGTGGTATGTGCTATCCTGTCTGTGAGATGGTGCATATAAAAGATCCCTTGCTGCTAATTGAAAAGAGTAACCCATGAAGTGGCAACAGCAAGTTTCCTCTCTCAATATCTGTGTGGTCCTTCACCATATGTCCGATGCCATATTACGTAAATAAAATGTGTTGAGTGCATCATTAAATAAAACATTTCCTTCTTCTTTTCCTAATATATACTTAAGTTGGATATAATTGACTTTTTTTTGTAAGGTAACTCCTTGTAACCTAGGTGATTTTTAATAATTTAAATAACTTTATAACTACAGTGGATGGATATTTATTGACAAGTTGTACTACACAAGTAGTCATTGTTTTTAACAGTATTTCTTATGTATTCACAATTTTACAATTTTTATTTCTCGGCATATGTACCTTGTTAACTATAGTCACATCTACTGTACAGGACACCTTGTTAAACAACCACCAATCTATAAATAGCATGCAGACATATTGATCAGAACATGTGTTAATAATTTAAATATCCAGCATATTTTGTCAAAATGCATGTTTGGAATAATTGTTCAGTCAATTTTGTATGTATCCGTTGGTAGGGTGACCATTTTGATATTTATTTCAGATCACCAGCACAAAAGGTGTAAACACTAGTGTGTTATAGAAGTATTATTTTAAATTCCTTGTTTAGTATATATTATTCAGTTTCAGACATAAATGCAGTTTCCTAATTGTCAAAAAGTATCTCTGTGGGTAACCTGGTGGAAATATTGCATTAGCGTGTTTCAACAAGTCACTGAATTACATATGAACTGTGATTTCTCAGATAAGGCGGTACATATAGCAGTGTTTTATCACATGCCATACTAGACCAGGTGTTCCAGATATCATCTAGTCCTTTCAAAAGTAATAATCAGTTTTACAAAATTGTGACTTCTCTTTTGTCAAAAAAAGAGAAAAAGTAGGTTTACAAATAGATGAAATAATTTATTTTAAACATTTTATTAATGACATTCAAAGGACTCCCATATTTGGATTACAATACTGTTACACATTTGTATTTTGAGCATTGGGATTTCACAGTGTATGGGAAACACATTTTCAGTTCTATTTCCTGTGATCAATGGAACTCGTCAGAAACTGTTTTTCAGTAATTCTGGCAATGGTGAATTTTTTGCATGATAATGCATAACAGACTTGATTCCTGTTGACTTTACAGGCATGATACCAGAAATTATCGTTTCTGTTAAATCTAGAAGTCTGTATTTGCTACTTGATTCCAAGCTGATTATTTCAGAAGGCCTAGTAAGTTGTATAACTTGTGCCTAATCCATTTGTTCTGTTTAAAAAGCAATAAATTATTTCATGAAATTGTGTAGACATATTGCATTGAAAACTTTATTCCTTTGAAATTCAATTACCATATGTGTATTCTGTATTCTGTGTACAGAATAGAATTAATTTATGTTTAACTACACCATTATCAGCTAAAATATTTTAAATCACATGAACTTTTCCAATATAAAAGTGTCATCTGAATCCTGAAAATATGAATAGAGGGTCCGGAGTGCTGGGAGGTCTACTGGAATAATATTTGGCATACTTCCACCCAAAGCCAAAACTAAATCTGTCTGTTGTTGTTTTTTCTTCCTTTTTTGCAGGGGTTATTGGGTTAGTCCTGTATTGTAATGAAAACTTCCCAATTTAAATGTCAAAATTTCCAACATTCAGTGTCAGAATGATATCAATGTGAGAAAGTTTTGAAGGAAGTTAGTCATCTTTTTATCATTTCTAACTTACATTGTGGTAATAATACATTGTATTTTCAAATCTCATGTGCAACTTTTTACTTTAGTCAGGTGATGCTGCTTTAATGCCTGGATGGAATTTGGATGATGTTTTTAGAATATTTTACTCTTATGCCAATTTGTTTGGAGATTTTGGCTATTTATTATTAATTAAAAGCAGCTTCTGAAAATAATAATTGTTTTAATTTTTACTGGGTGTAAAATACCAATCAGTCATATTGCTTTAATATTGTTTTTTTAACATTGAAATTTTACAGCATTGCATACATATTTCAATTTATTTCTGATTTTGTATTGTTTATTCTACTGTATTGCTACATCGAAGAGAAATAAATTTTAAGTACAAAGAGTGACTTATTGTTTGTGGCTAATTTCTACATTTATACACAGCTGCTTGTGGTATACTCATATGGCTTTTTGTTGTGTTTACATACAGCTAAAGTTCAAACATACTGTCCTGGGCATACAAATCTGATTTTAATGGTGAGAAAAAACATGCTGCCATTACATAGCTTTCAACAATTAACTGCAGACATATTTTTAATTCCCACTGACAAGATGTCACATATAACCATTATATTGGTTATAGAACACTGGCATGGAGAGAAAACAACATGGGGAAATAAAATGAATGCTTCATACACACACAAAAAAACCTCCAGCAAACTGTAGTGAACAACAATTGGCTTATGGTAGTTGTGAAACTTGGTTTAGAAACAACATTAGTGGTTGAGCCATCAAATGAAAGGCTGGTAGGTACTGGGTTTGCATCACGGTAGGAGTGAATTAATGACTCCATGACTGACTAGACAGACAGCCCAGATAGCAAAAGTTTGTGCTCAGAACTGCTTTCAGAACCTCAACTGGATATAATCATGGAAATAAGTAGACATGAAATGAAATGAAATGGGTCTAGACACTGACAAGAAAAATGGCCACCAGACAATTTCATGTACCAGTTTGGTAGGTACTGGTTGGAACGAGTTTGCCCACTGAAGAGGCATTGTTACAAAAGGTTGCAGCTTATTTGCACAAAAATAAGCAGTTAAGAATGAAACTAAAAGAAGTATTTGGTTCAACAATGTTTTGAACCATATCTGTTGCTATTTAGTTATTTTAACAACTTGAGAGAGGAAACTAGTGACCGCAAAAACCCCCAAAGCATTAAGATCTTTACCCATAGACTTAACAGTATATGGTTTTTGATGAACAGGTTGATGAAAGGCAATTATTAATTTGGGTCCACTGGCAAAAGTATAAATATAGGGCTGTTGTAGAACATACATAAAGGTGCATGGCACCCTGTGATTATTAAAAGTTTGTTGGTTATTTCTTTTAGACTCGTCGGAATACAAAGAAAAGAAAAAGCATGCACAAACTGAATTGGTGAAGTTATTCACACTAAATTTTGCCAGGCTTTTGTCTTGTTTTTCCTTATACCCCACTGGTTCATATAAAATACCTGTAGCTTTTATTACATGGGAAAATGTAAGAGTTTAACATTTCTCATACCAATAAATTTTAAAAACACTGACATTTGTCCTCCGTCTGCTCACTAGGTAAGTTGTCTTAACATCTTGACAGCATTAGGTGTCAACTACTCAGTATTTGTAACAATTTATACCTTTTATTCACTACTCACTTTTGTGACCATCTAAACTTGTGATGACATTACGAGCACAGCGTAATAATTCACTGGGATGAGGCTTGTCACATCGTGTGTCCTAGAACTTGTCGAGTCTTTGTTTGTTAACACCTTTTGAGCAGAAATAATTCATGGACATCCTGCACCTGTCATGGCTTATGTAATAATAAAACATTCTTAAAATGGTATAAAAACAACATATTACAAAAATAAATGTAGGAAAGAAAGGAATATTAACTTGTTTAATGAAACCTCAGCAGATTTTAAACCTGATGTAGGCATATATGCTACTTATCAAAGGTTGTTGCATAAATATTATTTAAAAGTTTGATAATGGGGATGGGACAGAAAATGCATTCCCAAATTTTTTTTTGTCTAGCTGAAGAGAACTCTATATTAATATTCATTTTTACTGTACACCTTCCCAGGGGTCTAGGTGTACAAGGAGTCTAGACAGTGACAAGTGATGTCTTTATTGGCTTGGGTAATGCTTTACCCAACAAATACACTGAAAAAACCAGAAGAGAAAATTTGTTTGGAGCACTTGTTTCCTGTTATTTTAGTGCACGTAAAACAGTTTGATTGTACATGCAATACTTCAATTCAGTTTTGACTGTGTATGTAGTAATGTATATCAGATTTGATCACAAATGTAATACTTTAATAATTATTATTTTAAACTATGTTCTTCTACCACTGCTACATGACTTCTTCATGTATTTGGCTTCAACTCATGTTCAAGTCATGTGATAATAAGGAGGGGATGAAAGGGAAGGGAAGAAAGGAATGTTTTATTTAACAATGCACTCAATACATTTTAATTATGGTTATATGGCATCAAACATCTTTAAGCACCACACATATAATGAATGGAAACCCACTGCCACCCTGCAATGGACTACTCTTTCCCGTCAGAAGCAAGGGATCTGTTACATGCAGTATCCCACAGTACATACCTTAACCTTAACTACACTAGCTGTGGAGCACCGACTGAAATGAGAAATATCCCAATGAGCCCACCGACAGTGATTGATTCTAGACTAACTGTGCATCAGGCGAAGCATTTACCACCGGGCTACATCCCGCCCCACAAGGGAAAGGAATTTGTTTTGTTTTTAAACTAATCACAATTTAAACTATGATTACTAAGTGTCTGTCTTAACACTCGTTCTTTACAGAAAGAGCAAAGGAATCTTTTATATGCATCATCCCATAGCCAGGAGAGCACATACCACACCTTTGATTTTTCCTGTTGTGGTGCACTGGTTGGAACGAGAAATAGCCTACTGCATGGGCCCACCGACGGGGATTGATTGTAGACTGACCGCATATCAGGCGAGTGTTTCACCACTGTGCTGCATTCCACCCCTTATTTGTCATTACAAGTAACAGGCAATTTTCAATACAAAATACATAACTGTCATGGCACTGTATGTAGCTTGTATTGTAGAATACAAGAAGTGGTACAAAATTGCTAAACTTTTGTCTATTTGAAGCAAGTAAAACTGTAAATTAAATGATTTTATTAACATGATGAATGAAAATTGCTAAACTTTTGTCTATTTGAAAGAAGAAGTAAAACTGTAGATAAAATGATTTTATTAACACGATGAATGAATCAGTGCATAGAATAACAGCAAGAAGCCCACAGTGCTGAAAACAATAACTCGTTTTAAAAACACCCTGCTTGCTTTCACCTGCCACACAGAAAACTCACTTTGCAAACAAATTATGTAACTAGCCAAATTTATAAACATACAAAACCCCAAAAACAGTAAAATAAATTAATACACCATTTAAAAACAAAAAAGCATACATGTATATATAAAACTTAAAATATCAAACTATCAGACTAGACAGTAGAGTTTTGTTCAAATTCAGTTATTAAAAAAACAAAATGTAATTAATTTGTTACCTTCCAATATATGAATTGTCCAAAACAATAAATACTTCCATAACACAACAGATATTAAAGTTCAATATTTACAGTAAAGTACTCTTACAACGAACCGGAAAGGACCATGATAGTTAGTTTGTTGTAGCAGTAGTTCGTTGTACATATTTGCATACATTGGTCATTAATATATAAGGTGATAAAACGGGACTTTACGATCAGTTCGTTCTAAGCGTACTGTAATGTACATGTGATACAGAGTATTGTTTTCACTTGGAATTGACTGATCATCATAACAACTCACACTCCTGTCATATATATTGCTACAGCACATGTACAAGCAGAAAGTATACCAGTAATACTAGTCATTATTGGAAAAATTGTGGTTTTTAAAAATCATTTTGGCGAGAAGGAATTTTTTACCCATATTCAGTAGAATGTCACTACTGGCTAAAAAAAACCCTCATAATATTATTGGACTTCGACCATTTTGACTGGTGCGTTTGCTTGATGCACGGTCAGTTTAGGATTGATCAAACTCTAAATCTGTGACACCCAATAAACGTTTTCCTTGACGATTTTCCATGTGTTTTTCAAAACACCTCAGCATATTGTTTAATTTGAAAATATTACATGTTGTCTAATAATTGATATTTACAAACTTTCCGCTGTTATCCAATTTACTCCATTTTGATTGGATAAAAAACCAAATGTTATCCTTTGATATACTACAAAAAATGACGTCATTACATCAAATGCTACATTATTGCATAAAACAGGTCAAGGAGAGGACATTAGGAATTAATTAATGCATATGTTTTAACTAAATAAGTTGTGTTGTTTGTAATTATAACAATTGTTTGTCATATTTGTGTGAATTTATCGATCTGTAACAGTCACAGTTTTAATATAAAAATCACTTTGGTATGCTACAGGATTTTATACAATTTGTAACAGTTACATGTATACATCAATACACAAAAATAACAAACAGTTTTTATATAACACAATGGCAAACTATGATAAACAAATTAAGGTAAGAAACCTTATGCAATGACATACAGGTACAAGTAAAAGACAAACACTGTAACATTATTTATCATATAATATCTTACATTTTCAGTGCAATCAAAGTATGCGATCTTTTTCAGATCACATACTTTAAGAATTTGATAACTTTGCAAATTAGATGTAAATTAGTCGGTCTCGGCACTAGGTTTATTGACATTTAAGCAAACGTACTTGGGTGACACTTCATGCTTGACATATGCATTCATAGTCATCAAATAAAAACATTTCAATGGCAATTTGACACTGAAAGCTGTCCATCGTTCAGAAAACAAAAAACTTTAGGCATAACTTTATTTTGATGTAAGGACATCCAAAATGAAGTCATTCGAGTTTGATGTCATTTTCCTTCAAAAATACAGCTCGCCACATATTCTTACATCATTTGAATATCTAGTAATGGCGGACTGGAATTAAAGCTGCATGTACAGTTTACAAAAACACATTGTATTAAGCTTGAGTTTATATGATAAAGAGATTATTACCCTCGTGTATTTCAGTATCGTCAATATCATATATTAGGAATAAAAATAATGTATTATGCTCGCCAGAGGCTCGCATAATACAATTTTTATTCCTAATATATGATATTGACGATACCGAAAAACACTCTGGTAATAACCTCTCTTTATCATATAATAGGGTATCCAATAAAAAAGATTCATCACATACATTCAGAATTTGATAACTTCAGTAAACGTTATTTTATTGGATATGCTACCTATTATCTGATAGGTAAGAAATTATTACCATAATGTGTTTTATTATTAGCAATACCATATATTAAAAATAAAAATGTCTTTCACTCACATAATACAATTTATTCCAAACATAGGATACTGACGATGCCAAAATATAATAGTAATAACTTTTACAAAGATCTCTATATAAATACATAAAAGAAAAAAGAACACCAGAAATAATAGAAAAAGCTGTGGTATAAACAGCAGTGATCAGTGGCTCACCCTGTATATTGTCAAATTAGCCAATTGCTCATTTTTATTCAAAATGGCTACAAAATTTATACTTTGGCTAATAAAATATTCCTCAAATTAACCACACTTTAATGATTTTCAAGGAAATACTCTACATTTCCGAAACATTGGCTAAACCACAATTTGTTCCAGTGAGAGCCCTGAATGACTGAGTATTTTAGAAGCCAAGCTGATTATTGTGTCAATACAGCAATGTGTACGTCATTCATATATAATACATGTACAATCTGGATAAATTTCATACTAAAGGCTTTATGGCTTTTGATCTTCATGGAAATGTTCTTTCGAAGTTGGCATACATACAATGGTTACATGTAAATCTGCATAATATCATAATTTAAAAAGACCCCATTAAGGGCCAAATTTACAAAATTTACTTGCATGCATATAACTACATAAATTTACAATGCTTAAAACACCTGCATTTAAGAAAACAAGCTCTGTAAATTTGGGTATAAATCAGCAACAGAAAAAACCTCAACCATACTCTACAACAAAGATCCTACAAAGGCTGAGTTTCTGTTATTTTTTCTTTTCAAACTCAAGTTGAACATTTTTTAGTATTTATCATATACCTTGGGTGTCACCAGGAATGCTTGTTAAGTAAATTTAGAACAATATTAATGACATGTTGGTCCATCAGTGCCTATAGTATACAGTGTCAGTAAAATATGTCTATATTAAACAGAAAAAAAAAACATTCACAAAATTATCTGATACATACATGCAACCATACACATAAAAAGATACACTTAAGTATTTCGTAATTTGGCAAAGAAAGGTTGTATGTTTACTTAGGATCTGTGTTATACATTAACACTGCCAACAGCTAATATTATCAGTTGTTTTACAAACTACGATTTCCAATCATTGACATGAAACACACACATGAAACAGCTTCAACCAAAGAAATACTAAGATCTAGACATACATGTCTTAGGCACATAGGATTTGTTATGTCATTCTTTAAAAAAAATATTGTGACCCAATATTTAGAAAAAAATACATTTCTGACAGTTTTGAACAAAGAAATCATCACTGAAATAAAATATGCCCAAGACTGCAGTTTTCAAGTTAAATGTGTTTACCAGGGCTTCTAGAATTTTTATAAAATCCACTAGCCATGGGATCAGTGATTAAAAACATGCACTAGCCATGATTAAAAATTCACTAGCCCTACTTTAAGTTAATACAATTTTACTAATAGTAATAATCAGATGTCACCTAAAGAGAGATATAGAACTTAAAAACACTAAGACTGGGGGGGGGGGGGGGGGGGGGGGGGGGGGGGGGGGGGGGGGAATTGGGCAAGATATTCATAGTTACAAAATGGACTTAAATGCAGCATTTGACAATGGCATGGCAATAGTAGATATTTACTAGCCCAGCACTGAATATCACTAGCCATGGGAGTGGAGCTACCATAATCTAGAAGCCCTGGTCATGACTAGTCATCACTTTCTTAACTCAGCTAGATTTCAGATGATATATACATACTGATGTAAAGAAATAAGGGAACACATGACATGTTAGATCAAATCTAAATTATTACTAGAGTAGTTATGTCTGTATAAAATACAAACAAATAATGCGGGATTGAATGGGGTTGACTGTAACACGGTTAGCTTCCTGACACTATGGACTGTAACATGATTAGCTTCCTGACACTATGGACTGTAACACGGTTAGCTTCCTGACATTATGGACTGTAACATGATTAGCTTCCTGACACTATGGACTGTAACATGATTAGCTTCCTGACACTATGGACTGTAACATGATTAGCTTCCTGACACTATGGACTGTAACATGATTAGCTTCCTGACACTATGGACTGTAACATGATTAGCTTCCTGACACTATGGACTGTAACATGATTAGCTTCCTGACACTATGGACTGTAACATGGCTAGCTTCCTGACACTATGGACTGTAACACGGTTAGCTTCCTGACACTATGGACTGTAACACGGTTAGCTTCCTGACACTATGGACTATAACACGGCTAGCTTCCTGACACTATGGACTGTAACACGGTTAGCTTCCTGACACTATGGACTGTAACATGGTTAGCTTCCTGACACTGGATTGTAATGTGGCTAGCTTCCTGACACTATGGACTGTAACAGGGTTAGCTTCTTGACATTATGGACTGTAACATGGTTAGCTTCCTGACACTATGGACTGTAACACGGTTAGCTCCCCAACACTATGGACTGTAACATAGTCAGCTTCTTGACACTATGGACTGTAACATGGTCAGCTTCCTGACACTATGGACTGTAACATGGTTAGCTTCCTGACACTATGGACTGTAACACGGTTAGCTCCCTAACACTATGGACTGTAACATGGTTAGCTTCCTGACACTATGGACTGTAACACGTTAGCTCCCTAACACTATGGACTGTAACATGGTTAGCTTCCTGACACTATGGACTGTAACACGGTTAGCTCCCTAACACTATGGACTGTAACATGGTTAGCTCCCTAACACTATGGACTGTAACATGGTTAGCTTCTTGACACTATGGACTGTAACACGGTTAGCTCCCTAACACTATGGACTGTAACATGGTTAGCTTCTTGACACTATGGACTGTAACACGGTTAGCTCCCTGATACTATGGACTGTAACATGGTCAGCTTCTTGACACTATGGACTGTAACATGGTCAGCTTCCTGACACTATGGACTGTAACATGGTCAGCTTCCTGACACTATGGACTGTAACATGGTTAGCTTCCTGACACTATAGACTAACATGGTTAGCTTCCTGACACTATGGATTGTAACACGGTTAGCATCCTTACACTATGGACTGTAATATGGTCAGCTTCTTGACACTATGGACTTAACATGGTTAGCTTCCTGACACTATGGACTGTAACATGGTTAGCTTCCTGACACTATGGATGGGCATACTTTCTGCCAGAAAATCATTTGCAGGTACTTAATAAAAACAAAACAGACTGTAAGTACCCCTACTAGGTGGTTATGGGTTTGAAATGTTTTGAAATTGGACACTGCATTTCATAGGCTTTGACCAATTTTAAACAGTAGTTCTCTTACTATTATCTATCTAAAAAATTAAAATACCGTATATATCCATTAATTTCCAAGATTTGATGGTACATAATTTTACCCTCTATGATCTCTGGCAGAAACCCTTTGGGAGTTTTGGTTGCAGTCAACATTTGCTGAATATTGCTACTTGTGTGTTCCATTATTTCTGTCCATCAGTATATTTTTGAAGCTTGGTGTTATAATAAAAATACTCATACAGGTAAATCCACACTGTAGGGCTCAAACTTAAGAATTGGTCTCTCACAGCAATTTTTAATAGAATTGCCATGGGTGAAATGGCCCACCGACAGCAATTTTGCGCCTGTGTATAGCAATATTTGTTTAAGTGACATTTTCAGAAAATACACATGACTGAAAGGTTATTTTGTTGTATGTAGACATTTCAAATGTGCAAATGTTAAATATTGGCAGTTAATGTACACACTAGGTGTATACATTTTACCATTGTTGAAGAACTTTACCGATGGCACAAAAGTGCCGTCGGCGATACTCTCTACCTACGGGAATTTATATCTCAACGATGGCAATTGCCGTTGGTTAGGTTTGAGCCCTGCACTGTAAGTTGATCACTACATAAATCTATAAATAATCTGTTGTCATCGTCTGAAGTTTATGATCGCACCAACTTAAAACCATGACCAGTATCGATTTCCTTTGGAGGAATCCAGGACATCTGTTTACGCCGTAAACACCTCATCACACTATCACAGCAACAGAACAACATGCCGATACTGGGTAAATTCACCACTTTGATCAGCGGCTTCACGAGCCGCGGAAAGCTGGAGTCCCAGTAATCAGCAATGTCATCATTGCTTGGGAGATGGAAGCGGAAATCTGTCCAACACTTTGAAACGGCATACAGAGCCGAGACTGTCCTGTCCTTGGAGGTCCAAGGTGGGTTGATGTCCACTCCCAGGTTATACCTCACCCAGTCGTCGGTAAACGATCCAACTGAGTTTTTATTTCCAAATTCGGGGTCAGGAGTCTTCTTGTAGTGACATGTTTGAATGGCGACAAAATCATTTTCGTGTTTGCGGATGGACCTGGTCCACTTGAATGAGGATGATGAATCGAGAACCAGGATGAGTCGTGCACCGGTTCCACCGTTCTTGACAGTCCACCAGTCTAGCAGAGTCTTAATGGTCAAACATTTGTTGTCTGCAACAAAAAGAAAAGAAATGTACATTAATATGGAGCGCTGTCACTGATAAAGAAGCCTGTACTCACAAGCTCAGATCATTCTGTAAGTTAAGTAAAGATACTGGGAACAATACAATGGACAATTCACTTAAGAATTGACCGCAATTATTTTTTGGTTCATGCAAGTATGAACCAAAAAAACTATTTGCACACTGTATGACCCCGCATAAATACACCTGCAGAATTGTTTGTGTAAAGGTCATTGATACGTATGTCGCATAAGAATGCAAACATTCATTCACTATTATTTGAATCAGGTGATTTTTCTAAATGACATCATTTGGTAAATGACATAATTTTGATAAGCGATGCCATTTCCTCTAGCTGCTCTGTGCATTTTTACGGATCATTTAGTTACATTGGAAGGAATTGTCCCATTTGTGTTCAGTTTATATTATATGAAAGTGAATGAAGGGAACATGTCTAACATTTATGCTGTCAGGGGAAGGAACTGTTTAATTTCCGCCAACAGCTGTAGAACGCTTACAATTAAGTTACAGGCATGAAATTTCCTAAAAAAATTTGGCCACCAACAGTCTCATGTCATGATTAGCGAAGAAGTGGGTTTTTGTCTACTCTGCTATAGCATTTTCCATTAATTTATCGTATACATTTTTAAAATTGCTTTTGTACCTTTCACGTGTCTTTTCTTCAAAATATATAAATATGGTTGCCTGAATAATCCAGCATGCTGCACAAAAGTAGTGCGAGTCAGTGGGGGGGGGGGGGGGGGGGGAGGGTAATATGGCTTAATTTTTTGTTTTAATTGAGATATGAACAAAAAAAAGTAAGCTCCTCTGGACCAATCAGATTGCCGTAAAATTTAATTATATTCAACAAAATTAAAACATATTAAAGACAATACATACATGTTAGCAATGTGCAAAATGCATAGTATTTTTAAATTTTCTTTTTATTGAAATACCCAAAATTCTATAACCTATTATTTTGTGTAACAACAAGAGCAGTTGGTACCACTATCTGGTACTTTTACATTAGTACTAACAGACACAATCCACCAATAATATATTTTGTAGCCCAGTTATTGAATGCCTGTACTTGCTTAAGGTTCAAATGGGTCATAAAGTTTGTTTTGTTTAATGTCACCACAAGAACACATTGATTTATTAATCATCAGTTATTCGTTGTCAAACATTTGTTAATTGACTCGTCTTAGAGGAAACCCACTACATTTTTCCAGCAAGGGATCTTTCATATGCACTTTCCCACAGACAGGATAGCACATAACAAGGTGCCCTGGCTGGAACCAGAAATAGCTCAACGGACCCATCGACGGGGATTGATCTCAGACTGATCATAGATCAGGTGAGCACTTTACCACTGGATTTTACCAGTCGTGGTGCACTGGCTGGAACAAGAAATATCCCAATGGGCCCATCGACGGGGATCGGTCCTAGACAGACTGCACATCAGGTGAGTGCTCCGTTCTACATGACTGGTATATCAAAGATGGAATGTTGCATCAGCCACATACATGTATGCAACACCTATATGTGTAATATGTTTATAAACAATGTGCTGGCAAAGCAAAATATTTGGGTATAGCGCTATGGAATTGAATGCAACACGAGTCAACGGGATATGCCACAAAACTGGCCCCTTGTCTGGGAATAAGCCCACCCCATGCCAAGCTCACAATGAGTTGTCTTGGCCCCCATGGCTTATTTCTGGTCAAATATGGTACTTTAACAATTTATCGAAGGTAGGACCATACCTCCTGGGGGCGGGGGAGTTGCTCCCCTGAGAATCTCATCTTTTTTTTTTACTCCAAAAAATAGTATACACATCTCAGGATTTAATTTGTATAGTGTTTCATGCATTGTTTATGAAAGGTTGTGTAACCCCCCCCCCCCCCCCCCCCATCCCCCGGATTTTGATCAGGGTACGGCCCTGGAAGGTGTTTTCATCTCTCAAATGATGTCCGACTTACAAATGGACATAAACAGAAAGGATTAAGGAAAGAGGGTTCCATTGTAGAGGAAGTTGTATTCGTCAATATACAGTCGGAAAGCACTGATGGCACAAACACAAAATGAAAATATCCTACATGTACAAATGACATACTTGTATTATATATCTTCTGTATTAATAAATGAGACAAATGATAACATTTATTTGTAGTTTTATTATTCTTGAAAATAGTTATCAGAATCTGAAATATAAAGCATAGATAATACTGTATTAGAATATTTTGGGGATACCAGAATATGTTGCTGGGCTACCACAATTTAGGTACCTGGTATCCCCATTAAATTGAAAATTTTTCCAACCCTGGATATGGGGGTCTCCCCCAGAAAGAAAATGGGTCAAGTTTAGGGTTAGGGTTAAAAAAATCATACAGTAATGACAAGATTAATTAATTGTGTCAAATGATTACCTTTAAAAAAAAAAAATCTGCCAAAACATTTGGGTATCACACCATACCCATTTTACCCTCTAGCATAAACCCTGGCTGGGGTGTTACCAAACAAACATTCCTTTTCTCTGTGAAGTTAGAAACATTGTGGCAGATCTGTTAAAGCCCAATCCCCCGTCTCATACACATCTCCACTATAGTACAGGATGTAGGTGTCGAATCTCTAGCAGATCACACACGTACCTGTTAAAGCCCAGTCCCCCGTCTCATACACATCTCCACTATAGTACAGAATGTAGGTGTCGAATCTCTAGCAGATCGCACACGTACCTGTTAAAGCCCAGTCCCCCGTCTCGTACACATCTCCACTATAGTACAGGATGTAGGTGTCGAATCTCTAGCAGATCACACACGTACCTGTTAAAGCCCAGTCCCCCGTCTCGTACACATCTCCACTATAGTACAGGATGTAGGTGTCGAATCTCTAGCAGATCACACAGGTACCTGTTAAAGCCCAGTCCCCCGTCTCGTACACCTCTCCACTATAGTACAGGATGTAGGTGTCGAATCTCTAGCAGATCACACATGTACCTGTTAAAGCCCAGTCCCCCCCCGTCTCGTACACCTCTCCACTATAGTACAGGATGTAGGTGTCGAATCTCTAGCAGATCACACATGTAACTGTTAAAGCCCAGTCCCCCCATCTCGTACACCTCTCCACTATAGTACAGGATGTAGGTGTCGAATCTCTAGAAGATCACACACGTACCTGTTAAAGCCCAGTCCCCCGTCTCGTACACCTCTCCACTATAGTACAGGATGTAGGTGTCGAATCTCTAGAAGATCACACACGTACCTGTTAAAGCCCAGTCCCCCGTCTCGTACACCTCTCCACTATAGTACAGGATGTAGGTGTCGAATCTCTAGAAGATCACACACGTACCTGTTAAAGCCCAGTCCCCCGTCTCGTACACCTCTCCACTATAGTACAGGATGTAGGTGTCGAATCTCTAGAAGATCACACACGTACCTGTTAAAGCCCAGTCCCCCGTCTCGTACACCTCTCCACTATAGTACAGGATGTAGGTGTCGAATCTCTAGAAGATCACACACGTACCTGTTAAAGCCAAGTCCCCCGTCTCGTACACCTCTCCACTATAGTACAGGATGTAGGTGTTGAATCTCTAGCAGATCACACATGTACCTGTTAAAGCCCAGTCCCCCGTCTCGTACACATCTCCACTATAGTACAGGATGTAGGTGTCGAATCTCTAGCAGATTGCACATGTACCTGTTAAAGCCCAGTCCCCCGTCTCGTACACATCTCCACTATAGTACAGGATATAGGTGTCTAATCTCTAGCAGATCACACATGTACCTGTTAAAGCCCAGTCCCCCGTCTCGTACACATCTCCACTATAGTACAGGATGTAGGTGTCGAATCTCGGCCCATCGGTTGTCCGCCGGTCGAAGAACGCCTTCACTTTGTTCTCAACGTAGTCAGTGCCGAGGCCACTCGTGGAGTAGTCACAGCCGTAGTTGTCAATCATGTGGAAGTTGAAGAAGTTGTTCATCTGACTGAGGACTGTGGTGGCTCTAGCCGTGATGTCCTGGAATGTGGTAGCGTTCAGCAGTTTGGCACCACCATTTGGACTGCATAAGATAAACAAATGTAGAATTGAAGTAATTTCATGAATAGCAAAATGTTCAGTTTTCCTTTCCTACAATTTGTTTTAGCCCAAGTTGTTTGTGTACAATACTGAGAAAACAGTTTTAATGCATGTGCAGAATTATAATATCATTTACACTAGGTTAAAAGGCTTGATGAAAAAAAGTCAATTGTCATTTTAAAGATGCAATCTCACTTCATAGTATACTCAAGTAGCATTATTTAACAATGTAAAATGCAAACACAACTAGTTTTAATAAACTTAGGTGTTATAGGTATAACCAAATGGTATTAAAGAATGGTTATCCACAGTAAGAAAATTAAAGTGGATGTTCAAAATGTTAAATACTAAAAATATTCTCGACACCGCATTTTTCAAGTAAAATGTCAAAACAGCAGCGCTCTGTGTTTAGGCTTTTTCACTTTTTCCAGGTCAACTGGTTTTGATTGCAGGACAAGTCAACTGTTGTAACAATTTGTCCTACCAGGCAATTCAGTTGATAATGAACTTGAATATTGCTTGATTCTTTAGACAGAAGAATTAGGGACAGACAAGTACCTTTTAGATAGAGCAAGTGAAATGGACAAGTGGTAGTCATGAATTAATTCTGCGCAGATGTAACTGAAATTTATGATCTAGACTCTCAGGACATATCTCCATGATACACAAATACATGTAGTTAATGTGTTTGCTACAACCTACGTAGATTTCGTCTTCTCAGGATGTCCCAATAGTAGGACTAGTAATGTTACTTGGGAACTAGTAACTTTTCTAGGCTACTAGTCCCCCAGACCAGTGGGAATATTATTTTAATTTCTATCCCTGTGTTCATGTGTGTACATTATGTAACATTTGTAAAACTTACCTATGAGGTCAATAGATATAACTTACCCAATGGTGGTAACCGGAGCAATCACAGCATACCCAGTACAGGTTCCTCCGAGAAAATTACAGAGCTTCCAGAAGAGACTCAGGGTCATCGCTTCAATGGGCAGCACCATGAGAATGAGGCTCAAGCTGTAGGGCGACCTGGTCTCCCAACCGATCCCCATCATCACCACCGTCATCGTCAGTGACAGACACACCACACGCTGGGAGATGAGGCTCGAGTGGCGGATTCCCTTGGCCGCCATTATTCGATTGTAGCTCTGGCTCTCGTCCAACAGACTCTGCTGCATGAGGTTGCACTCGGTGATCTTACCCATCAGCTTCCAGCACGAGATGAAGAACGTCATGTGGAAGACCATCCACACGATGGCGAGCGCAATGAACAGTGGCACCACCACAAACCACTCCTTGTGAGACGCGCTCTGGACTCCAATCAGGACGCACAGAGATATGTTCAGGCCAAACACGAATATGATGGTCAAGTAACGCACGAGTCGTGACTGCGCCAGGAATGGTTTCCATCTCTCAATCACTGTCAGTCCAGAAAAATGAAAGTCTATGATGGGCTGGAATGCATGGCGACCTATGAAACACATCAAAGCATACTTGTTCGGCAATATTTTAAGGTCAGGGAAGAAAACGTACGATCCAATGAAGACAAAAGCTATAAAACTACAGAAACCTAAAAATGACTTCATGCGCATTGCTAGGGTGTTGATGACGAATGCAGATGTCAAAAGCCAGATGGCAGTGGCATTTGTAGTGACAAATCCAGCAATAACGATACCCACTGACTCAAGAATTACCGGCTGAGCGAAGATATGTCCTTCCAACTGCTGCAGATGAAGAAATCGTTGGAGAATGTTCGAGAAACACCCGAGGACTAGACTGGCCATGAACAAAGCTTCCATGACCTCCTGTGTTGTGACAAACTCGATGTCACTGCTGTTGAGGAATGCAATTATTCCAACAAGACACCCAATCCAAATGTGGTAGAGAGCCTTCCCCACCTGGTGCAGACTGAAGAAGTATCGCAAAGCACAGGACAGAGCAATGACTAAAATCCCCATCAAAGCAATCACAGAAATGGCATACTGTCGTTCGCCAGGCAGCATCCACTGTGTGTACATGCCAAGTCCAATAGCAACCATCAGGATGACGTCAGGCACGTAAAAGATGTACTGCACCATGTTCTTAGTGGTTAGGTCTTTAAATTTATACATTCTGAATTAATGTGTGTGACTTCAAGTAACTCTAAAAACACTTACTGAATTACAGTTTAATGAGAAGATATACATATTTAACAGATTTTTTACTCTTTGCTGTTCCATCTTTATCAACTAGGTATTAGCATCTACATTTTTTTTTCTTAAACCATGGAACTTATCTCAGACAGCACTGGAAGACACAATGTTGACACTTGTAAGCCATCTTGAATCTTCATTATGTCTAGGGTGTTCTGAAAAACCCCAAAACAAATACAAATGAAATTAACATTATTAATTTATTTACATAATAATGAAAAAAACACTTCGGTAAATACCGTGATAATGCAGAGTTACTGCCTACATTTCAGTTTCCATACACACTTATGTTAGTAATATTTATTTGTCCGTCTCCAAGTCCAAGAATTGCAAGATTGATCATCATGCCATTCATGAAATAAAATGAATCATTTCTATTTTAACTGCCACAATCTCAGTGAGCAACTTTGTGCATATTTTTGAGTATCATTTAACTTGTAATTCATAATTACTTTATTTTATTTTTAATGCGATTCTCACCATTATACTTACAAGGGATAATTTTGACGATTTCTCCATCAGAGATCCACATTCCTTTTAATGTCTGAAAGGGTATTCCCATTCGTCATTCTAAGGATTCCCTTTATTTCCGGTTTACACCATTCGTATAATTTCGGAAGTAATCGTAAACTGAAAGTATAGTTATTTTTGTCACGTGACCAAACAACAATGGCAGCCTCCATATGACCCAAAAAATGTAGTGCCATGTCGCATTTTGCGATATAAACCATGGCTCGTGAGATTAGCAGTGATTATAAATAGCAGTAACAATGCCACAGATACTGTTGCCGAGATCTGCTACATGTTTACGCTATGCCACGGGCCTGTTGTTTAACAAACCGTCCATATGTTTGTGCTTTTCTCCAATTTCAGCGGTCCAGAATTCTGTCACCAATGTCACTGTCAGACATATTGCACTATCTCGGAACGTATTTCGTGTTCTGGAAGTTCCTTCAGCAACAGAAGGTATAACGTACTACACAACAGAGCGGCACATTTATTTTATTTTTAACTAAAATGTGTGTACAAATATGTTTTATTTGCATAACAAACATTAGCCCGAGTACTCTGACTGTAAGAGAGCTAGACGGACATTTGGACATAAACACGCTCTCATTACAGTCAGAGACCAACCTATGTCTTTTTTTGGCAATTCCTGACTACCAAACGGTAGGCAACGAGTCCCGCTCTAATACCACAACAATCCTATGTTTGACGTCAAATACCTTTACATCAATCATTTTCGAGTTAAGTGATACAAAAAAATCCACATATTAATCACTAATACACATACTACAGAAAGAAACCCGACAGCACCCACAATCAGCTACGCTTCGTGACACTCCGTCGCAACAATTACAAAGCTCGGCGATCTATTTCGAGACTGGGCGATTCCGCCTTGTGCAGCAGTTACAGGGGTCATCTCATAAGAGGAGGCAGCACGTAGCACATACTTTTGCCGTATCCTGTCGATAACACCCCAAATGTATCCTTCAAATTCAAAATAGAATCAATAATGTGTAATTGTTTTGGTTTAATGACGTAATGAAATCCAAATTCATCCAAAACGGCATTAGCCAACTCTTCCATGTTGTAACTTCGCTTGATATGAGACGGCCCCTGTAACTGCTGCACAAGGCGGAATCGCCCAGTGCGCGATCACGTGGTCTACGTCTCGAAATAGATCGCCGAGCTTTGCAATTGTTGCGACGGAGTGTCACGAAGCGTAGCTGAATGTGGGTGCTGTCGGGTTTCTTTCTGTAGTAAGTGTATTAGTGATTAATATGTGGATTTTTTTGTATCACTTAACTCGAAAATGATTGATGTAAAGGTATTTGACGTCAAACATAGGATTGTTGTGGTATTAGAGCGGGACTCGTTGCCTACCGTTTGGTAGTCAGGAATTGCCAAAAAAAGACATAGGTTGGTCTCTGACTGTAATGAGAGCGTGTTTATGTCCAAATGTCCGTCTAGCTCTCTTACAGTCAGAGTACTCGGGCTAAACAAACATTAAAGGCAGTGATCACTTTAGTTCATCAAGACGGAGCCTGGCGATCTCGCCCCGTGTCGATCTCGCCCTGGCGAAGTCGCCCCGTGCGAGTTCGCCAGGACTTATTTTCATCGTTAGGCGAAGTTATCATACATATTAGACTTGCTAGAAGACATATATTACAACATATATTATAGTATATATCTACTGTCATTATCAGCATGTTTTTGTGCCAAAACTACAGGGTTATACCACTTATACTACTAGTTTTGTGTTGGGACACGCTGTGGCGAGATCGCCATATTTACTTCCGTGTTGCATGTCTGTTTAGCGAAATCGCCAGTACATTATAACTCAACAATATTCAAGTTACAAGCTGTTATATGTTTACTTCATTAAGTAAAAACATGTGCAGTAGTCATGGTTTGATTTTCTTGTTGTAAAATGTAAACATTGGTAGTTTACATTTCTACGCAACTATTTGTCATAAGTGCACACTTTAACATTCATATATTTATTATACCAAATTGAACATCAAAGTGTGCACTTATGACAAATAGTTGTGTAGTAACGTGTGACAACTTCACCCGACACAAAAATGCTACACTGAGAAAATCCTGGCGATCTCGCCACAGCCTGAAAAAGTGAAATAATAAGAAATGTAAACTTAAAAAATGTTAAATTACATGATGAAACAAACCATAAATGTGTACTTTACGTGTATTTATTATAATAAACTGTAAACGTAAACAAGAAAAATCCTGGCGATCTCGCCCCGGCTTGCAAGTGAAATCGTCAGAAATGTAAACTACCAATGTATTACATTTTACAACAAGAAAATCAAACCATGACTACTGCACATGTTTTTACTTAATGAAGTAAACATATAACAGCTTGTAACTTGAATATTGTTGAGTTATAATGTACTGGCGACTTCGCTAAACAGACATGCAACACGGAAGTAAATATGGCAATCTCGCCACAGCGTGTCCCAACACAAAAATAGTAGTATAAGTGGTATAACCCTGTAGTTTTGGCACAAAAACATGCTGATAATGACAGTAGATATATACTATAATATATGTTGTAATATATGTCTTCTAGCAAGTCTAATATGTATGATAACTTCGCCTAACGATGAAAATAAGTCCTGGCGAACTCACCCGGGGCGACTTCGCCAGGGCGAGATCGACACGGGGCGAGATCGCCATACTTCATCAAGACAAACCTTGAATGCAAGTGCACTTGATGAACTATGATCACTTCTGCTTCCCTCCACACTTGCCTAGAAAGTTATGTGAGAACTGCAAATTGATTGCCTTGCAATAAAATTTGAAATAAATTTCATTTGCACTTCATGATGTGATTGCACACCTGGCATCATTTAAGGAGAGTGATCTTCATCTCACCCTGATTTTGCTCATGGTAAAGACTGATTACGGTCAACAACAGAAACTGAGCTCACCGCTGTTTTCCCTTCATATACAGTAAATATACCATATCTGGTGCAGGTGGAGAGTTTCGGAAGTCAAATTTTCTTTTTCCTCAATATATTTTTTTAGGGGAGAATGACTCAAACTCTCCCCCACCCGCTTTATAAACTTTGGTTGTCCTGAAAAAAATTCCTGAACATGCACCTGCATATCCAACAGTAAACTATTTTCAAGGATGAAGTTATTTTTTTGGTTAGTGTGGCAAAGCATAGTAATATATAACTGCTTTAAATTTGAATGATTTTCACCAATTGTCACCACTGAAATAACAATAAACTGGGTGAATGAGGCTCCCGTTTTTAGAATGCTGGAAAAATTCAGGGGTTCCAAAAATTTCAAAAACATTACTTGCCACCGGGCAAGTGACAATCAAATATTCACTTGCCCCATATATTTTTCCACTTGCCCATACTTCTTAAGGTAACCAATTGTGTTACTCCTATTTAATTTAATACAGTGCTTAATAGTGTAATAATCTTGAAATAATTCTTTTATGGCTGGCATTGGGTCAAAAATGTTTAGGGATTTTGGCCCATGTGTCATTATTGTGTGTATATTATTTAACATTTTGTGCCCCAAAACACTTCTCTGGGGTGTTTTTACCCTGTTAATAGCTGGGGAAAGTCTCTCGTAAACAGCCCTGGCAGGGCTCAAAGTAAACATGAGCTTGTTTCTTTTAAATAGTGCAGGCTTGGTAAACAACAGCCTCCCTGGGTGTACATTGATTGCAGCCTTGTATTTTTAACTTATTGGGCATAATTTATTTGTTAAAAACTATTAATAAAGCAGAAAAAAATATATATTCATGTATGCTTAGAGGGCATCGCACCATCACGATTATGACGTAGGGCTAATGAAATATAACTTTACCTTACCCGTTCATTTTACACGAACGTAGATTTACATTTGTAAAGTACTGAAAACCCCCCATCAAGTATGTTCTGCTACAAGGTTTATTATATCTAAACTAAAATGTCTTGCAACTTTTATAAGAATACAGTTCATAATATTTAGGCTCTGTTCAAGTGAACTCTGAAATTATAAACTTGCTTTACGCCCCCGTTCATTTGCAAAGAGCAGATTCAGGAACCACATTAACGTCTAATTTAATTTAAATATGACAATTTTAAACTGTATCCCACCTCATTTACCATGTTTGCAAGGATTAAACATTATGATTGCACACACAAGGCATGTATACTTTATTTTTATATAAGCTGTAAAGCGTATTGGAAGCTATTTCCAAGTTTGAAGATCATCGAACCGATTACTTGTATGAATTCAGTCGAATGTTCAGTGGCGAAAATTACCGATCTTAGTCGATAGTAAAAGGTGAATAACTCTAAAATTTGTTATCGAACTTCTCAACACATTGTTTTCCATTTTGGTGTGTCAACACATTGGCAAGAGTTCCGATCGTTCTAGCATTTAGGGTTAGGGTTAGTTCTCCTTATAGAGCTATGTAAATGCTCGCACAATCGGAACTCTTTCCAAAGGTTTTACCGAAATTTGTAACAAAATTTAAAAACGGTTTTAGGGGTTACATTAGTCACTTGTCATTGGGCATATGCAGTTAACATAATTAATTGCCCGGCATGAAAATTCCACTTGGCACGAGCGTCGGGCGATGGGATTTTTGAACCCCTGAAAATTTAAATGTAAAAGTGCTATTTAAAAAAATTGGTTTGAAGATTACTAATGCATTTCACAGTTTTTAAGCAAAATATTGTAATCTAAAAATGGTATCTTTTACGAATTATGGATATGAAATAAAATGACAGTAAGATATATTTATTGTTTACAAAGCCAAAATGATGGTGCAGGAACTGACTGTCGTTGACCATAGTTTATCAAGCTAAACCTTGACATACACCTTTCGAGGTTTATCAAGCTAAACCTTGACATACACCTTTCGAGGTTTATCTTGATGAACTAAACACCATAGTTTATCAAGCTAAACCTTGACATACACCTTTCGAGGTTTAGTTTTATGAACTAAACACCATAGTTTATCAAGCTAAACCTTGACATACACCTTTCGAGGTTTAGTTTGATGAACTAAACACCATAGTTTATCAAGCTAAACCTTGACATACATCTTTCGAGGTTTATCAAGCTAACCTTGACATACACCTTTCGAGGTTTAGCTTGATGAACTAAACACCATAGTTTATCAAGCTAAACCTTGACATACACCTTTCGAGGTTTATCAAGCTAAACCTTGACATACACCTTTCGAGGTTTATCTTGATGAACTAAACACCATAGTTTATCAAGCTAAACCTTGACATACACCTTTCGAGGTTTAGTTTTATGAACTAAACACCATAGTTTATCAAGCTAAACCTTGACATACACCTTTCGAGGTTTAGTTTGATGAACTAAACACCATAGTTTATCAAGCTAAACCTTGACATACATCTTTCGAGGTTTATCAAGCTAACCTTGACATACACCTTTCGAGGTTTAGCTTGATGAACTAAACACCATAGTTTATCAAGCTAAACCTTGACATACACCTTTCGAGGTTTATCAAGCTAAACCTTGACATACACCTTTCGAGGTTTATCTTGATGAACTAAACACCATAGTTTATCAAGCTAAACCTTGACATACACCTTTCGAGGTTTAGTTTGATGAACTAAACACCATAGTTTATCAAGCTAAACCTTGACATACACCTTTCGAGGTTTAGTTTGATGAACTAAACACCATAGTTTATCAAGCTAAACCTTGACATACATCTTTCGAGGTTTATCAAGCTAACCTTGACATACACCTGTCGAGGTTTAGCTTGATGAACTAAACACCATAGTTTATCAAGCTAAACCTTGACATACACCTTTCGAGGTTTATCAAGCTAAACCTTGACATACACCTTTCGAGGTTTATCTTGATGAACTAAACACCATAGTTTATCAAGCTAAACCTTGACATACACCTTTCGAGGTTTAGTTTTATGAACTAAACACCATAGTTTATCAAGCTAAACCTTGACATACACCTTTCGAGGTTTAGTTTGATGAACTAAACACCATAGTTTATCAAGCTAAACCTTGACATACATCTTTCGAGGTTTATCAAGCTAACCTTGACATACACCTTTCGAGGTTTAGCTTGATGAACTAAACACCATAGTTTATCAAGCTAAACCTTGACATACACCTTTCGAGGTTTATCAAGCTAAACCTTGACATACACCTTTCGAGGTTTATCTTGATGAACTAAACACCATAGTTTATCAAGCTAAACCTTGACATACACCTTTCGAGGTTTAGTTTTATGAACTAAACACCATAGTTTATCAAGCTAAACCTTGACATACACCTTTCGAGGTTTAGTTTGATGAACTAAACACCATAGTTTATCAAGCTAAACCTTGACATACATCTTTCGAGGTTTATCAAGCTAACCTTGACATACACCTTTCGAGGTTTAGCTTGATGAACTAAACACCATAGTTTATCAAGCTAAACCTTGACATACACCTTTCGAGGTTTATCAAGCTAAACCTTGACATACACCTTTCGAGGTTTATCTTGATGAACTAAACACCATAGTTTATCAAGCTAAACCTTGACATACACCTTTCGAGGTTTAGTTTTATGAACTAAACACCATAGTTTATCAAGCTAAACCTTGACATACACCTTTCGAGGTTTAGTTTGATGAACTAAACACCATAGTTTATCAAGCTAAACCTTGACATACATCTTTCGAGGTTTATCAAGCTAACCTTGACATACACCTTTCGAGGTTTAGCTTGATGAACTAAACACCATAGTTTATCAAGCTAAACCTTGACATACACCTTTCGAGGTTTATCAAGCTAAACCTTGACATACACCTTTCGAGGTTTATCTTGATGAACTAAACACCATAGTTTATCAAGCTAAACCTTGACATACACCTTTCGAGGTTTAGTTTGATGAACTAAACACCATAGTTTATCAAGCTAAACCTTGACATACACCTTTCGAGGTTTAGTTTGATGAACTAAACACCATAGTTTATCAAGCTAAACCTTGACATACATCTTTCGAGGTTTATCAAGCTAACCTTGACATACACCTGTCGAGGTTTAGCTTGATGAACTAAACACCATAGTTTATCAAGCTAAACCTTGACATACACCTTTCGAGGTTTATCAAGCTAAACCTTGACATACACCTTTCGAGGTTTATCTTGATGAACTAAACACCATAGTTTATCAAGCTAAACCGTGACATACACCTTTCGAGGTTTATCTTGATGAACTAAACACACATACAAGTACGTATATATGCATAATCAATTTGAACTAAACACATACAAATACATATACATGCATAATCAATTTGAACTAAACACACATACAAGTACATATACATGCATAATCAATTTGAACTAAACACGCATACAAGTACATATACATGCATAATCAATTTGCATTCACACTTACCTATGTTTGATATTTAAACATGATTTTGTCGGTATTTGCAGCCAGTATGCTGAAGAGAAAATTTGAAAATCCACGACAAATAATTCATAAATTGCTGCAACCGCTGGTGACACATGGTGGCATCCCCGAACCGTTTGTGAAGTATTTGGCTAAGCTGAACGGTCAGTACTGGAAAGCTCGGCTCCAGGTGAAGTGGCCATATGACATGATGTTCACCGGTGTCCACAAGAGTATCACCGTGGCCGAGGAGAATGCATATCTCCAGGCCTGTCAATTGTACTCAGTGAGTAGAGATATATTGTAAAAAGATACATGTACAGGCATACATGAAATGAGGCACACAGGGTTCAAGAATATTACTTAACCTGAATTCATGTAATGTTGCATACAATGTTGAAGAATGTTCCCTCACTTTGGAGTTATGAAATGAGGCATACAGGGTTAAAGAATGTTTCCTCACTTTGGAGTTATGAAATGAGGCATACAGGGTTTAAGAATGTTTCCTCACCTTGGAGTTATGAAATGAGGCATACAGGGTTAAAGAATGTTCCCTCACCTTGGATTCATGAAAAATATTACCTTAATCTGGATTTATCAAATGGGTGATGCAGAGTTTAAGAATATTCTCTCACCCTGGAGTCATGAAATGGGTATGTTGGGTTATAGAATATTACCTTAGTCTGGAGTCATGAAATGGGGTATGCAGGTTTAAAAAATATTACCTTAATTTGAATTCATGTGTGTGCAAATTCTTCCTCTAAACACTAATAGAATGAACAAATTCTGTATTTACAGGTGATGATTAATAAATCATATGCTTTAAACAAAACAAACTTTAACATTGTTTCAGTATGTTGGTCTGATCTATGAAGACTCTCACACAAAGCAGACAGCGCCAGTGACTGAACAGTTCATTCTGAAGATGCTGGACGTCCTGTATCAGCAGAGTGGGATCTACACGGCGGAGCACCTGACCAGTTACCGGATCACGACGACACGCGTCCACGTTGATGACGACCTCGTGTGGCACGCGGAACTGCAGGTGCCGTGGCCCCACCCCGTGATCGTGACGAGCACCGCACCCACCATGCGGGCCGCACAGTACAGTGTCTGTCTACAGACCTGGATCAAACTCAAGGTATGAAGTCCACATCATCAACTATTTCTAATTTTCTATCCCTTTTCCCCAATAGCCAATGTATTTTTCGTGCTGGGGTGTCATTAAACATTCTTTCATTTAATCCCTTTTCATTCATTCATTCATTTCTATGCTTATATCCAACTAAGATTCAAGCATGCTGTCCTGGGCACAAACCTCGGCTATCTGGGCCGTCTGTCCAGGACAGTGGGCTAGTTGTTAGTGGTTAGTGAGAGAGAAGTCAGTGTAGAAAGAACCCAGTACTTACGTGGTTTAACCACGACACCACAGAGGCCATCCTATACCAGCCTCCATTTTAAGTATATTTTTCTGTCAATAATTCCAGTGTGGCACCATGTAAAAAGAAAAGGAAAATATTTTCAGAAATAACAAAAATAATTTTTTTTTTTTTAATGTACTTTGTTATAAACTGGATGTTCTGTGACTGGTTCATGAACAACTGTTTTGTACTTTTCTTTCTAAACATCAGTGCCTAAAAATATCCTGCCACTTTTTATACACTCATCTAAGATGGGTCATATTATGGTATAGCGTTGTCCGTCCATACGTACGTCCGTCCATCCATCCATAAACTTTTTCTTGTCTGGACCATATCTTGCATAAAGGACCATCAAACCTCACATGTAGGAACAACTTGGGATGGAAGTGTGTCGCTTACTATTACTAGGTCACTGTGACCTACTTTTCAGTCTACTGCACATAACAGTATATCCGTGTCCAGACCATATCTTGCATACCCATGAATCGAAATAAGTTGAGAACGGTCATTCAGGTTACCGGGAGGTTACGACATGTAAGAAAATTTCAACTTTAACCGTAGTTTCGTTTCTGAACGTAAACCAGGCAATGCATTCCGGACTTCCGCGTTTCATTTTCTCGTAAGGAATTGCATCAATGTTCGCGCGCACTTGTGCAATAGACCTCTTTCACATTCCACTGTGCATGTGCCCGTTGCGGGGTAACTTGAAGACGCAAACCGCGAACTCACGCAAGATCTTGCAAAAATAGACCTGTGGACAAATTGGGGGGCATAGACAATGGGAGGCCATACAATAGGAATGTGAATATCTCCATTATTAATTATTCTATCAGTAGGGAAATTCTGTTGACATCCAACAAGAATTATTGGAGAAATTTATGAATTATTGCTTATCATGAAATAAAAAATATTTTGTTGTTAATGCCCGACAAACCATCGGTTCGGATTCGTACGCAATAAATATGGGATATGAGCTGAAATAATATTAATGTGTTCGCGCGTGTATGTATGCAGATATTTATTGTATTTAACATAATTTAAATATTTATAAAGCATTATACAGATAAATACATTCAGGATTCTTGTTGGAATTTCTTTTCACCAAGTTATTTAAAATTTTGTTCGGTATTTGGAATAAAATTAAATGATACATATGAAAGTTGAGCTATGGTATATAAAACATTAGAATCAGGCTCGTAGGAACGATATCTGGAGTTGGGGGGGGGGGGGCACAATCTGTAGTGGAGGGACACAGTCTAGTTGGTGGGGGGACAAAAGCCATATTTTAAACCGGGTTTATAAAATTGGGGCTATAGTCCCCCCTCCGACTTCTTGGTTGCTACCGACCTGAGAATGGTCAGAAATGTAACTGTATTGCATATACAGCTATTTAAATTCGAAGCAAGATTATTTAACCTAAGAAAGATAGAAGTTTTATTTATTAGATTAGACTAGCCGACAGCTTGATAATATAGCTACAAACTCAGGATGGTCTCTTTATTATAAACTCATGAGGGTTTATTATGCACAGTTATAAGGTACTTCATTTGAATGTTTGAAGCAAACATATTAAGTACCATGTCAGGCCCATAGCCAGGAGGGATTGGGGGGATCGGACGATTGAGAGTTCCACTCAAATGAAAAAAAAATTAATTAGGATTTTACATACAAAAGTCCTTGTCCCCAAATGACCTGGATAACATAATAAGAATGTCTGTCTGAGGTTCCATTTGCTGAAAGTGGGCCTGTTTGATTATTTCCCGTCCCAACCAATGATCCATCAAAGGACGTCGTGTATGCTATCCTGTTTGTGGGATGTGAGAAGTATGCCATGTATCATTTATTATAAATGCATTGGTACGACTGAAAACAAACTATTTCTTGTTGTGGCTCTGTGACCTGGCCATTTTACATGCATTCCACAACGTATATTTCGCAACAAAAGTTTGTGTATTATTCTCGAGTGTAACCGGCGTCATCTCATTGTTTGGCAAGGGGGATCGAAATTTCTTGTAAACGAAACTAGATATCTGGGAACCCCCCTGTCTATGGCTCCGTGCCTTCAGCGCTTGCGTTTGATGAGTTCCGTTTACATGAAATTTCGATCCCCCCCCCCCCCCTACTAATCATGCTGGCTACAGGTTGAAGTTATATACACTATCATAAGTTAGACCAAACATCAAATTAGGATCGTATCGGGTTGCATGGGTCTACCACCCTGAAAAGGTTGCTGCACTTTGTTATGTATAATCATGTATGTTATAAAAACATGTGATACTTGCATACCATGTTGGTATATAGGACTTCTCCCTATACTTGTAAATGTGTATCAAAGTGCTGATGGTATTGCTAATGATCTCGACCAATGTTCTCAGGTACAAAATACAAAATAGTAACCAAACACTATTGTACATACAGATATATGTTTACTTCAAACTGATCTTCATGTAAAGAAGAATATGTCATCTTCAAAATTCTTCAAAACAAACAACGCAAACAGCATGTCAACTTTTACTTCCGTGTTTACAGGTGATGTCAAACTTTGAGCCGCGTTTACTTGGTTTCTGATGTCATGCTAAGTTGTAGGTTTTCGCTTGTGATGGCTCATATATGTTTTAAAACTTCGTAAATATCAGATGTTATTTCAAGTGAAGTTGTATGTATCTGATACAAACGATAGTGAAAATAAAATAAAATAAATTGAAATAATAAATAAAATAAGTAAATAAATAAGTAAATAAATAAATAAATAATTTGTGGTTAGACATGTAACATTGATTAGTAGTTGTACGACTGTCTTTTTTAATGAAACAATAAGGGGAAAATAGAGCTGTGATAAAGGTCTATGTGAGTTAGTGGTTTTTTAGGGGGAAGGGGAGGCATATTTTATTAAATTTTAAATACTGATACATGTGGAGTATTAAACATCACTGGAAATCCGTTGAGTATTTAAAAGTATAAAACACATTCCACTAAAGTTAATTTTATAGTATGAATCTTTTAATTTTGAGTTGTTAAAATACCCTTGACAGGTGGCTCCAGAGACTTCGTCTAAGTTAATGTTTCACTGCTTTTGGTCTTAAACTATTCCGATACATGTAAACTTTAGTAGACCGTTTTTTGCAGCCATTTTAACATCTTATACAAAATATGTACATTAGTCACTAGAGATTCACAGCTCCTACGAAGCTACTAACAACACTCATGACAACTGTCAGTCATTCCCCCCAATTTGTATATAGCCTCAATACCGTCCAATTTGGCAAGGGATGGTACTCTTCGTGCACATGCACAATGGGAATGTGAAAGAGGTCTATTATAGTCATTCCACGTTAAAGCAGCGTCCACTAGATGAATTTACTTCCGCGTTTCGTTTTCTCGTACGAAATTGCACCGATGTTTGTGCGCACTTGTACAATTGCAAGCAATTTTGGCACTCCACATTTAAGCAGTGCCCGCTAGATAAATAAGTAGTAGTAACAGGAATTCAATTCTAACTTTCATATAGTTTGGTAACCTATAGGCTACCAGGCTATATTTTGTGGTAACCTGTAAATGTGTTACCAGACACAATGCTTATTTTGATGTCTGCATACCATCAAACCTCACATGTAGGAACAACTTGGGATGGTGGTGTGTGGTGTACTATTACTAGGTCAATGTGACCTATTTTTCATGGTCTACTGCACATACCAGTAAATCCTTGTCTAGATCATATCTTACATACAGATGCATACAGGACCATAAACCACATGCAGGAACAACTTGGGATGGTGGTTGGTCCAAAACAAACTGTTCATCCATCTCATTGCAAAAAGTTAACATTATTAGACTTGAATCATACCCGTAACATATTCATTGCTATAGATATGGTTTTCCATCCAACTCCTGATGGGCGTATCATGTACCTCACCGGTACTCTTGTTAGTAAGAATAGTCTGTATGGGGTATTTTCTCATCCCTACGAATGCACCCTGGCTGGAACATCAAAGGATGTAGTACGTTATATGCTGTCAATAGGAAAATGAATATTAAAAATCCCTAGCTGCTATTTGGTAGGGATATTATATGTAGCTGCAAGTTTTTCTTTGGACCAAGTTTTGAAATAACATACAATTAACAGTGTATGTATTCAGGATAGTGTACATGAACCATAAGTAAATCATTATTTTAAGTACCAGTATAAGTAAATGACAGTCCTATTCTTTTAGGCTAAATATGTATTCAAGGTTAACTTTAGATTATAATAATGTAAAGTTAACACCAAGTTATCCTTAGATGACATTAAATAAGTTTTCATTTACAATAAAGGTTATTTCAATAGGTGTCCTTGTTTTTGGATAAAGTTTGGAACATTTATTGTAGGTATTTTGTAAGATGTTTTGCAGCACTTACATGAAAGTAGGAATAACACTTTTTACTCATTATTTTGAATACGATGTATACAGTAAAATAGATTTAAATTTCGGAGCTCATAGCTCATAATTTTATTATTAAGTTAACCTATAATTTAAATTTGTAGTCATGAATATAATGTTATATACGAAATAAAGGACAGAAATATAAAGTATCTGATGTCATGTGATTTCCAGTGGATATTAATATAGATATCCCTTTTTCCTTCAGTTTTTTCGACTGCTCACAGGAAACAATTTACTCAATGTACAAAAGCTGCCCCGATTGTCAGAGAGGCTTGCCAAACAACAGTCAGCTGTACCCTTGTCGAAAGAGGAGTTTGACCCGGATTACGAACTGTTCGTGGACTCGTCGCGAGTTGGCTTTGGTGCATACCTCCTGGCGCAGGGGGAAGACAAAGTCCGATGGCTGTCAGATTTCTGGCCAGACCACTTCAATGAGGAAACTGTGATGCTTCCAGAACCGAAATTCTATTCTTCATTTTATGAGTATTATGCGCTGGTTGCTGCTTGTTATACGTGGAAGCACAAGTTTGTGAACAAGAAGGTTCTGTGTTGGTCAGACAACATGATGGCCGTGGGCATGGTCAATATGAATCCCTATTTGATAAACAGCATCACAATGAAGCCAAACGGCAAGCTCTATCGGATCATGGTTCAGATGTGTCTCAAGTACAACATCCGTCTGCAGGCACTCCACCTCAACAGGGAGGAAAACACAGCAGCAGACATGCTGTCGCGGGTCCATGTGGAGAAGTTTCGAGAAGTCTTCCCCGAGGCTGATGAAAAGAGCAAGAAAATTAAAAAACTTTTGTTTTGGAAACCTATTTATCAAAGCAATTCAATAAACTTGAAATGCAATTGAACATTTATTTAATTTTTTGTCAATAAAGAATTGGTTACTTTGTTATATATGTATTTGAAGAAAGAAATATATTTATAGTAAGGATTTTTATATTGAAGTGTAACATTTTTATTTTAGTATCATATGATTTCAACATTTAAATGATGGGTCATAACTTTTGCATTTGTAAAGATTTACCTGTTTGATATCTAATAGCTAATGTGTTTTGTGTGCTGGGGTCATTCAATATTCATTCATGAAAATAAGAGTGTTCTAAGAATTAAGGAACAAAACAATCAATCATTTAATGGGTGGATGTAGTTATTGAAAATAAAATTTTACCGGACCCTCTGTAAAGTGTACTTCCCTCAAAACCACATGCCCACCCTTTTTAAACATCAGAACCTCTCTGAACTGGATACAACTGTACATTTTATTTGTTCCCGTGGGTGCCTGGTTTGGAGGCATTTCACTTACTGGGTAAATGTAAATTAGAATTTTTTTTACTCGCTTTGGGAAAGGAGCTGTTCAAATATTACTTTGGTCAAAATGAGAACCCCTCCCCCCCCACCCCCCAATAACACTAGACCCCAAATATTACATAACGCTTGGACACCCTCATTCACAAGAAAATTCCTGCAATGGATGCAATATAATTTGAACGTACTGCTTTACGATCCTTCTGTGTATATGTCTAGCTATAACTACCTAAATTAAACATTGTCGCTGTGACGAGCATTTGTGAAAAAAAAAGAGAATATTTATATTAATAATACACCCACCCACACCCTGTTATGGTACATAACATTTGGACCTACACCCATTTTTTAGGTATTCTTTTCTAGTAATTTAGTTTTTGGCAAAACATTTACTTCTTTAAATAAGAAATCAACCAAAACCTTGCTTTTAAGTACATGTACTTATGGCTGGTAACCTGTACTAGTTAAAAGTATTTGTAAATATATTACTGTATATGGGATATCGGATGGATGGATGAATGTTATTTTGAATATAATTGTTAAAATACTGAATAAAGACTATATTAAACCAAACTTTTTTTTTTTTTTTTTTTTCATTCATAACTAGAATATTGGTTGTTCCTCCGTCATATAATGTACAGTGGATATTCTTGAATGGACCGTTCCCCCCCCCCCCCCATCTCAACTGGTGCCAGAAGACTGGTATATAAATGACCATGGTATGTGCTGTCTTGTCTGTAGGGAAATTGAATATAATGATCCTTTGCTTCTTTTCAGTAGGATTAGCCAATGTGGTGACAGCAGGTTTACTTTGTGTGGCTTTATAGGCCCGGGGCTTACATCTTGGTTCATATCAAAGTGTTACGTCCCACTAGAACATAAAGTGGGTTGTAACTTGACATATCACAACCTTACCGGAACATAATTTTTTAATGTTTATTTGGCCTGCTATTTGCATTTATTAACAAGTCATAATGATGCTAATAGTTTTTAAAGTTTTTATTTCACAAATTTTAATGACTTGTTTATAATGAGCAAAAACATAGTGGGCTATAATTTTGTTTAATACTTGCTACTCATGTATTTAATTGGTACCTACTAACACACAACAAAATTTAAAAGTTTGTTTCATTTAACAATACTACAAGAGTACATGGATTTATTAATCATCGGCTATTGGACGTCAAACAAATGGTAATTTTGACAGTATTAGAGAGGAAACTCTCTACCTTTTTTTCATTAGTAGCAAAGGATCTTTTATATGCACCATCCCATAGACAGTACAACACATACCATGGACTTTGGTCGTGGTGCACTGGCTGGAAAAAGAAATAGCCCAATGGGCCCACCAACGGGGATCAATTGCAAACCAAACACATAACAAGCGAGTGCTTTACCACTGGGCTACATCCCACCCCAGACAGGATAACACATACCACAGACTTTGATATACCAGTCATAGTGCACTGGCTGAAACAAAAAATAGCCCAATGGGCCTACCAACTGGGATCGATCCCAGACTGACCACGTATAAAGCGAGCTCTTTACAACTAGGCTATGTTCCGCACCCACAAGAAAAAGGGTCAAACAAAACCACAAAAACTAAGGTTGAATCATACTTTATTGGATTTCAGCACATGTATTGGTGAGAATGCAAGACCTGTATAAAACATGTACCACTGGAATAAATGTACATTCTGAGAATACATAATGTAAACATAATTGGATGTTTCAAAACTTAACAACCTTGAATTTAAAATTAACATATTCAAATTGATAATCTGATTCATGTGGGCTTAAAAGTATAGCAGAACAGACCGTGCTAACTAATGAACAGCTCAACAAAATATTACCTGGAAATACCTGCATTAAATTTTTATTTAATTCATGTCAAGTGGCATCATATGGACATCGCTAGAAAAAAAATTTGAACTTTAAATTGATGAAATTGTTTTGCGTAGTCCAACAACCCAAGTTAATTTAATTTTTGTTAAAACCTTATTTTGAGACAAACATGGAGCTTGTATCCTATACTACTGTGCCTTAAGGTTATTATGGGGACTAATTTGGCCCAATCTTTTACAAATTATTCTCAAAAACTATCACCAAAATCAGTTATTTTTAAAGGCATTTTTTCAATGCACTGCACTCTTCTTTTTTCTTAGACTGCTTTAACATGATTTCTATGTAATGTTTGGTCTATAAACAGAAAGCATATATGTGTCTATTTCACACTATACTTTTAGCATTTTAGAAGTGCTCACAATCGATTCAATATCATGCATACCAAATTTATCACCTGGCAGCAATCGTTCACCTGAATACACTTGGTAAAAAACACGAATATTACGACTTATTATTTTTTCTTCAGAATGTTATTTTCCTATCATGTGCATATATCTGTCAATACTAACATACATATCTAAGCAATAGTAAGAGACCAAAAACGCAACAAGATAAAGATGGGTGGTATTTTGCAAAGCTATAATATGTAAAAAGGCAACAGGCATGTGCCATATCAAGACCATAGATGATATAAGCTGATAATGAAAACACATTTCAGTTGTTGAAACTGTAGTCTGTAGTTTGCATTTACTAATATTACACATCAGGGGGACAAGACTATAAATTAACCATTGCTGCAGACATGTTATATAATAGTGTATACTTATTGGATAGTGTACATTTTGTAACACAAGACTGATAATCTTTACTTTTAGTGCATTCTACAATTTCGCACATCTGTTAATGTATGCTACAATTGGCAACGTCTGTTAGAGCATTCAATAATGTCACACATCAGATCTAAGATACAATTATTTTTTGACAAAGGCTTAATAATTGTTGAAACTGGAAGCAAGCTTTATATACTTTACAATAAAAACTTACAATTGTCGTGACCTGTGTTTTAAGGTCACCCTGAAGTTAAAACCTGAATTGATCACATGCTGTCTTGTCTGATATTTTCAAGTACAGGAAATACTAATTAATTATTTCAATCTTAATACACCAATATGATCTCTGTGGTGTCGTGCTTAACCACTTGTATTAAGACTGGAAGGCTGCAGGATCAAATCCTAGTTGAGCTTTAATGTCTCAATGGTGTCACTGTATGAACGTCTCTCACCGAGCATCAACACCTGGTCATTAACCATTCACTGTTCTCGACAAACAGCCCAGGTGGTGGAGGTTGATTATTAGGCACTAAATATCAAGTTATAATGAAGTGAAATAAATAAATAAAAAAGCATGTCAATCCATGCACAAAATGAAACTACAAGAATATTATTGCATTTATAGCTCAAATGGCATACATTTATTGTTTATTTTTAAATATAAAATTAGCTTTAGCTAGTCACATATAAAGTGTGGTTACATGTTCAGACTAACATAAACTGCATGTATCTATAAACTGTTTGTAGATTCCATAGACTATTTAAACAAGATTTAATAGTGCATATAACACAGAAAGTAAAAAAATAGCACGCTCCTTGTGAATAACAGATGTTTCAACCAACTGGTTTACATAGTGTTAACTGCTTACCAGTGATAGTGAAACAATTTTAATGCACGCCTATTAAAAATATTTATAACATACATATATATATATGTATCACAATAACCTGACTATAATCAGGAAACAAAACTGCACACTAACAGGACAAACAATTCTTTATGGCAAAAGCATTATAGGAAATGTGTACAAACAAATATCCTCTATCACAGACTTTTGTTTTCAAGAAGCGCAAGCATGATATATGCCTTTGTGGGCACCCCCAAATTCAATCAGACGGGTGTGAAATATTGCACCCCAAATTCAATCAGACGGGTGTGAAATATTGCACCCCAAATTCAATCGGACAGGTGTGAAATACTGCACCCCCAAATTCAATCAGACGGGTGTGAAATATTGCACCCCAAATTCAATTGGACAGGTGTGAAATATTGCACCCCAAATTCAATCGGACAAGTGTGAAATATGGCACCCCCAAATTCAATCTGAGGGGTGTGAAATATTTCACCCCTTATCTGGACAAATTGCACTTCTCATGAGTGTAGTTTGCTATTCCTGGACATTTTTCTGTATATGTTACAAAATTTTAGATTGTGTTCCTGTTCTCAAATCCCACACTGCATCAAATTGAGGCATGACAAGAACGAGTCTTCAGTTGTTTGTGAACGCAGATTTCAATAATTTGAGCAGTGACTTTTCATGCTCCTCGGTTTTTCAAAAACAAAAGTCTGCTCCCCTCCCCCATTGACCATCATTATCTGATGTGTTCTTGTGTGACTTGCATCACTGTCGACTGGGTGTGTTGAACTGTGTCGTCAAGCCGTGTCCTCCCAGGTTACTGGTTTACGGACCTGGCCGTCATAGTCGTACTACACTAGTACCAAACAATCCAACACACCCCTCCTTCTTCCGTCCCTGCTGTCACCCACAACCAAGTTCATTTTTCATCCAGTACAAAACAGTCTTATTATTTCAAACACAAGTGAAACTGAATGAATAAATAATTATATATTATTCATGATATAAAAAGATCTACTTGATATTTGAATTGTCAGATGATACACAAAAATATTCCTCGTATGATTTAATCAACAAATGATCAAAACAGACTGAGCTGGCACTATGATTTCCATATTTTAGAAAGTACTGATTTTTTTTTCTTGGATCTTTTTCAGTAGATTCACAAAACTTTATCAGCATACTTACAGAAGAACTTTGAAAACTGTACCAAACAAACCAAACAGAGTAAATCCAACGATACCAATACTGGAAAGAACAAGAGTCTCTTTATTTCTTCTTCTTGGAGATCTTCATTTAGTACTCAAAACTGTACTGTCATTATTAATATGAATTACTTTTCCAAATGTTCTTCCAACAAAACTCATTAAACTGAACAAAGAAAACACACAAATTGTATTTCCTAAATAATAATAATTTAAAAACCCAAACAATAGTCACAAATTATTTCCACTTGTTAAAATGTTGTCTATGAGAAGGCGTGGTTGTACTGGATTAGTAACTTGGTTTGTGGGGTGAGACAGCAGGGAGTTAACCTCAGCAACCTCCAACCACCAGCTCCTCCCCACTCCTCTTCGTCACAGACAATGTCATGAACGTCTGCAAGTAAAACACAAAATATCAGTACTCTTACACAGTTCACAACATTTACTGCAGTTCTATGTGCACACATTTTTTCTTGTATTCGTCTCTTACACAGTTCACAACATTTACTGCAGTTCTATGTGCACACATCTTTTCTTGTATTCGTCTCTTACACAGTTCACAACATTTACTACAGTTCTATGTGCACACGTCTTTTCTTGTATTCGTCTCTTGTACCATATGTCCCATGATTATGAATATCATTTTGCTGTATAAACATTTTATTATGCTATATAACAAAGAACTACAACTCTTTTTCTGTCTAAAAGTTAACCGTACTTGAGAATTATTAGCAATATTTTGTGTTTTCTTATTTATACAAAATATGTCTCTCTTTTTTCTTTAAAAAGAAATTTCTCTGTCTATAGTTAACCTGACTACTGCAGGCGAGATATCTCGCCCGACGTCACGTCAGTCGATATACTGTACATTGTATACAGTGCATTCCCCAATTCATATTTCCCGCCGTTTTGCACACGACACTCACCGGAAACGGAAATATAATTAAAGAAAAAAGATTTTTTTTCAAAATGGTGGTTTTTGTTTTGATTTTTTCAATTAAAAATACCTTGAAATTTTGAGTTCAAAAAGTGGTTTTCGGCAAGTATTTTCGCTTGACAACAATGGCGGCACGTCGCGGTAATTTTCAGGGATCGAAAGCTGATTGTAACAGCTAATTTGATAATAAATTTGATCGTTTTACCAACAACGAAAATTACCAAATATTGCAATATGAATCGTAGTTCGGGTTTTAAAAAAACATTCTGGTCAGAAAACCACTGTTATCGGGAATAATGGACATAAATACTGGACAGCTGGCCACAAATGCCCGTAAGTAAACGCAACTTTTTCGATTTTTTGCCTAATTTTAATCACCATTAGCCGATCTAAAATAATAAAAAATACAAAAAAAGACACGAAAATAATACTTACCAATTCATATATGAACTTTATTTCATGTATTTATCAAACATTTAAGTGAATATATGTGAGTAAAAATTATAAACTTGTACCCACTCAACGTGGTTTTTGTTAAAAATTAATCCAGTAGTCTAAAGGTTAATGAAAGGAAAACTGCTACTGCCACAATATAGGCCACTTTTTAGTTACCAGCAATGAGTCTTTTATATGCACTATGCCACAAACATGATAGTACATATCACCACCTTTGTGACACCAGATGTGGAGCATTGGCTAGAATGAGAAGTAGCCCGATATACCCACAAGGGGATCAATCCTAGATCAATCACACATCAGGCGAATACTTTAAAACCACCTGGTGTGTGCATCTATCTGTTAGTTGTAGGAGTTCTCGATAGTCAAGAGACGTGGGAATAATAAAATAAAATTAAAATAGTATTAAAAATACTATCAAACTCACTTCTGAGCAGGTTGGATGGATTCCTATAGTGTTGTCGAAATCGGCCTTTGTTGCACCTTTCTTCATTGCAATAGCATATCCTTGAGTAATCTCCCCTGCGTTAGGGCTTAAAACATGGAAACCTATCACTCTCTCCTGAAACAAATGACAACGGTGTCAACAGACAGTAGCAATATCAACTTAATGAGACATGTAAACAAGTATTCTGAGAGTGCTGCTAAAGCAATACATGTCTCCTACCTGGCTCAACACATTTTCAGTACAACTAACTCTGTGTAAATTGGGTAAATTGCCATGAAAGTCACACTTGATCTGTAACAGTATATAATAAAGCTATTCACAAATTTTCAACTCAATATCTTGAGGTATTGCGAAAACAAATCTAAAAAACAAATTTTCATATCTCCTAAGATCAAGGTCCATAACTCTGTCAAAAATTGGTAAATCGCTAGGAAAGTCCACCTTCATCATTAACACTATAAAGCTATACATAAAATTTCAATTCAAAATACAGTGAAACCCCTCTAAACCGGACACCCTCAGGACCAAGTCAAATGTCCGGTTTTAAGAGGTATCCAGTTTAGAGACGTTAAGTTATGTACTGATTTTTAAAAATGGACCATAAAAAATGTCCGGTTATGGGGGAATGTCCGGTTTACAGAGGGTCCAGTTTTGAGAGGTTTCACTGTATTGAGGCACTGCGAAAAACAAGTCAGAAACACTGTATGTGGGACAGATGGACAGACAGAGACAGACAGACCGATAGGACGGTGGCAAAACGTATTCTCCCTTCCGGTTGTAAATCATGCAGTTCAACCATCAACATTCATTTTCTTACTGTCACAGACCATTCCTCAATATCCTTTGACAATAATTACTAATCTTAATCAAATTATAATTTTCTTTTCCTTTGAACACTCACAGTTGTGGGATATTCCAGTTTTCTAACACATAGTATTAAACAAAACACCAGGATACAGATATGTATATTGTATAGAGCCAGTTTACAATAGCCATTGATAGCAATTACAAAGAAATTTATTAAAACTGTAGCTGTGTTTAAATTAGATGATGATTGCAAGATAAAGTTGAAATTAGTTTCTACTGAAATTGATAAACCTTTTCTGGTATATGGCAGATGAGCTTTGCGTAACACGTGTTGGCATCTCTCTTTGGTAGAGTCCACTCCAGAGGAAAGAATGTTGTGTGGTAAACCTGCAAGATTAATTTAATACTATACTGTCGTTCACAAGAAACTACACCAATACTCAAAACGCAAACAAAAATATGTTGCATGTTTAAAATCTATATTCATGGAGTGGAATTTTGGCATGTTCGGAACAAAATTTCATTCCATAAAGCAGAAAAATATTTAACCACCATTTTATTTCCATTATCCAAATTATAAAGAAATTTAAATAAATTTTTCTTGCTATAGTTTTTTTCGGACATCAGTATATGTCAAAATATAGTCATCAGTAAATGAACAGTTCATTTCGAAAATGCTATACCTATTATATCATTCTGATAAAAAGCTGGCTTTGCTGCAACATGCCATAGCGTAAATTATACCAAGCACAGTTTTAAAATCCCGTTAAATGGACAAAGATCATATTTTGACAGAAACCTTATTGTTGTAGTGTTGAGTTATATTAACATTAGTATACATTCACAGCTGACTCCAAAATCTCGAAATTGGCTTATATCAATGAACTCTTCAAATGCACTTTTACTATTTTGCCATGTATTTCATTTTCAAATTAAAAAAAGCCAAAGGAGGCACCAGTTGTAAACCTTTTTGGGGTAAACCTTTTTGGGGCAGACTGTGAGTCTATCAGAAATTGTCTTCAACATAAATAATTCTTGAATATCTAATTCTGTTTCCAAAGATCGTAGCAGTTGGTAAATACTACCTCACTCCAGTAACTATGTAACAATCCTTCAAAGATCTCTTACCTCAAGATTGTCTATTCCAAACTTTTCAATAGCTGCCTCTTCAGAGTATCCTATACTTCCGTACTCAACAGGCGTGAAAACTGTGGTCGGAACGTTTATATAATCACACTGTAATACAAGCAAAATAATCGTTAATTATTTACAGAATGCAATTTAATTACTAGAGATAATATCTAGTTAGATGAAGAAGAAGAAAGTAAAGGTCTTCTCAATGACTCTTCAGCATGTTTCTCTCATTGTGGCTACTGGGTCTGAAATAGAACACTAATACTGGATCTGGACCAAAACAAAACAAAACTGCCACCACAATTGTTTCAGATAACAAGTCGTATATCTTTTAGGCTGCAAATTTAGGATTCCTTGCTTCCACAAAACCTAGATTTTGGGTTAAAAACAAAAAGATTATGAAACAGAATCCAAAAATATTTTAATTACCTCATTTTTTAAATTCAAACTGAATGCTAACTCTTCACCCCAATTCCATGGCTGTTTTTTTTTTTTATATCCAATTTCCATTAAATATGGTAGTACATACTTTCACCATTCATATACCAATGAATCAAACTTTGCTACAGAAACAAAAATATATCTGGTGTACGGACTGATTCTACAAATTAATGCACATTAAGTGAACATGTTTACTAATAGGCTGTATTCCACACTAATAGGCTGTATTCCACACTAATAGGCTGTATTCCACACTAATAGGCTGTATTCCACAAAACATCCATAAAGTAGCTAGGTACCAGTGTGGTTGAGCCGCTGTACAACCTCTGCACGAGCAGTCGCCCCGCCTGTATGGCAACCGGTGTGAGCTGTAGTCGGGCGTCGAGAATATCCCCGACAGCGTAGATGTGTGGTACACTCGTCCTCTCATGGTCGTCTACTATAACTCGGCCATTTCTGAAACAATCATGAAACACTAATTTATCCTATAACTTACACATAATATCAATGTCATAAACCCATTTGATATTTTGGTTTATTAACCCGGTTAAACGGAGCCATGTATATAACATTTAGATAGAAGAAAACTTTTAAGTGTTTTCTCTTTTATTAATACTTATCCTGACCTCTTAACTGTGTGCATTTCCCCCCTTTTTCACCTTACGGTCCGAACATTCAACATCAAACTACATTTGTGCCAATCAATATATCATAATACCAATGAAAGTGATAAAGACGACTTTAGAACTGTGATTTATGAATAGTGAATTAAAATATTAATTTAGAAGTGTTACAACATAAGTAGAATCCACTACCCAAATCTTTTACATTTAAAACTGTTTCCTAGTTATTTGGTAGAGTCTAGACAAATACCAATTAATAGCTGATAATTTCCATATTAAAAACCACTTATGATGAATCCTCTGTATATTAGATAGGTGTTCCTAGAGCCCTGCAAACAAATAGGCATAATCCAAAATACAAACTTAATCAACATATTAATCACGCACTGCAAACGGACATGAATGAATGAATGTTTAACAAAAACACACATCGGCTATTGGGTGTTATAAAAGGTAAGTATATGGAAGTATTATTTATACATTTATGTAAAACGATAGTGTAGGTACACATGCATGCACACTCTTACGGCAAAGAACTAGCAATATATTCATCAGGCACTGTAAACTCATAAAGAAATACAAAATTAAGACAGTGCTCCTACTTTGGGTTAATTTTCACCCCCACTGTTTCCAGCCCTATACCAGACGTACATGGATCTCGGCCAATTGCATAGAGAATCTGAAACATGAAAAACAAAATGAGTAATGATGCATGAGTAAACAAACCAGTTCAAGAAATCACATTGACTAAACAGCCGTTTAAAATACAGGTAGTAAAAAAGATTATAAATGAACCTTCTATTTGCCATTTACAATAAATTATCATCGTCTTCATTAAATTTCTTACAATTTTTCAATGGCCTTCAGTTATAATTGCTAACCCAAGTGAAACAAAAATGTGGCATTCTCCATTTGATTCTTGCAAGTGGAGTGCTGTTCCAGTTATGCATTTATACAGAGTATTAAAAAAATGTGTCATTCTCCATTTGATTCTTGCAAGTGGAGTGCTGTTACAGTTACGCATTTATACAGAGTATTAAAAAAATGTGGCATTCTCCATTTGATTCTTGCAAGTGGAGGTGTTGTTACAGTTACGCATTTATACAGAGTATTAATAAAAATGTGGCATTCTCCATTTGATTCTTGGAAGTGGAGTGCTGTTCCAGTTATGCATTTATACAGAGTATTTAAAAAATGTGGCATTCTCCATTTGACTCTTGGAAGTGAGGTGTTGTTACACAGCTATGCATTACAGAGTATTAAAAAAATGTGGCATTCTCCATTTGATTCTTGGAAGTGGAGTGTTGTTACACAGCTATGCATTACAGAGTATTAAAAAAGGTGCTAAAAGAGTTTATGTTGTGTAAGACAATTGACTATAAGTGATGCCAATAGCACACAAGTTTATTAAAACTGTAGCTGTATTTGTATGTGCATTAGTATATGAGGTAATAATATGGCGAGTCAAGGTTGTGAATTACAACTGTAGTTGTATTTGTATGTGCATTAGTATATGAGGTAATAATATGGCGAGTCAAAGTTGTGAATTACAACTGTAGCTGTATTTGTATGTGCATTAGTATATGAGGTAATAATATGGCGAGTCAAGGTTGTGAATTACAACTGTAGCTGTATTTGTATGTGCATTAGTATAAGAGGTAATAATATGGCGAGTCAAGGTTGTGAATTACAACTGTAGCTGTATTTGTATGTGCATTAGTATAAGAGGTAATAATATGGCGAGTCAAGGTTGTGAATTACAACTGTAGTTGTATTTGTATGTGCATTAGTATATGAGGTAATAATATGGCGAGTCAAGGTTGTGAATTACAACTGTAACTGTATTTGTATGTGCATTAGTATAAGAGGTAATAATATGGTGAGTCAAGGTTGTGAATTACAACTGTAGCTGTATTTGTATGTGCATTAGTATATGAGGTAATAATATGGCGAGTCAAAGTTGTGAATTACAACTGTAGTTGTATTTGTATGTGCATTAGTATAAGAGGTAATAATATGGCGAGTCAAGGTTGTGAATTACAACTGTAGTTGTATTTGTATGTGCATTAGTATATGAGGTAATAATATGGCGAGTCAAGGTTGTGAATTACAACTGTAACTGTATTTGTATGTGCATTAGTATATGAGGTAATAATATGGCGAGTCAAGGTTGTGAATTACAACTGTAGTTGTATTTGTATGTGCATTAGTATATGAGGTAATAATATGGCGAGTCAAGGTTGTGAATTAAAAATGGTGTTGTTTTTATTTAACGTTTGTAAATGATGTTATAATATGGTTAGGTGAAGTTGTGAGTTTATTAAAATTATAGTTGTTTGTATTTTGCATTAGTAAATGAGGTTATATGGTTAGGCTATCTCTTCATTTTATGATTATCTGTTATTTCTTTTATGTTCATCAGAGTATGTGCGAGTATGAATTAGCGAAGCCATTCTCACATAAGTTTATGAATGATTTGTTTTGTTCATACCCTGATGAACATAAAAGAAATAACAGACAATACTTATAATTAAATTTGAATCATACTTGCTAATAATAACACTAAAAGTGCATACTTTATTTTTAATTATTTTTGGTCCATAAACAACAACGCTCAATAAGACAACTTGCCCATATAAAATGATGTCATCAGATATGACGTTCCCCGATGATATAATTGTTACATTCATCGAGAAATGAACAAACTCCCTTTGCTATGGCTGGACCTATGGGATCAATGTAACAGAAATTTAATTATATTCCATTAGATGGCTGCTAAACACAGGTTTGTTCTTATTATATTTAAGTTTGTATTAAACGCCTCTTTTTTATTTCCATTTACACAATTGCAACATTTTTAGAGCATATCATTAACTAGAATGTTTATTAAGATTTTAATCAACTCACAGTGTTTTATTTTCCAGTGATCGTAAGACTGTGTCATTAACTAGAGTAAATGTTTATTAAGATTTTAACCAACTCACAGTAAAGGTAGTACTAAACCAAATAACTTCCGGCTGGGTCAAAGTTCGAGGTGCACCCAACTTTTGATAGAGAAGTGAACACCACAAGTCCTGTGATTGGTTATAAATGTGAGTGTTGGTTGGTTAAAAAATAATAGTTTCATCTGGGTAAAAAAAAAAAGCCATTTTATTTCATCTAGTACCAATGTGTTAAGTAGCCTTGTGCTTGAAACATGTATGGAGTACCTGTAAAAAAAAAAAGTACTCGAATTTTGTGCGGAACTAGGGTAGTCATAGACGCTATCAGTTATCTCAGAAATGAGCAGCTTGACCCCCAATTTTTTCTGATTCACTTTAAGTATGAGGGTGGTAGTATTTATATCCGTGGCGTTTATGTCGATTGATACGCTGCAGGTAGGAGTTTTAGCCACATATGTTACTAATGTCGTCTATGGGATTCGATTTGGTAGTACACACCCTATAGGTTTATTAAGATTTTAACCAACTCACAGTGTTGTATTCTCCAGTGATCATACGACCATCTGTCCTTTTGGATGTCACACGATACTTCCCTGGCTCACCATCTTCCAGTTTCTCAATCTGTGAAAAACAAAAACAAAACTGCAATAATAGAAACTGACCATTTACTCAATGAGTAAATACTATTTAGCAATCAGAGTTTATAACAACTAACAGATGAGGGGATAACTGTTAAAACCTGTCAATATAAAATGACAATTTGAAAGCTTTTAAAAAATTAGGCTGGAATTAAACATGGGTTAGTGTGCCAAGGGCTGAACCTGATATTTCAAATCAGATTTGAAGGGAAGATATGGAATTGTTTTAACGCTACTAAACACAGTTATTCCAGGTAGTTTTGGCTTCAGATATTGGCATGTTAATTTTTTAAACAAATATTTCTTTAAAATGGGCAATAAAATAAAACTAAATAAAAAGTTTTTTGAAAACTGTTCGTGTTCTCGAGAAGTAGGGATTTTACTAAGAACTTATCACTGAAGGACAGGAACAGTTTCAACTACCACTAAAGCAACAAACTGTGACTAATCATAGTTGCAGACTCCACAGAATCAAAGAATACTGAAAACGTGTGGTGTGTGTGTGTGTGTGTGTGTGTGTGTGTGTGTGTGTTTCTACCAGAAAGAAGTTTTTGGGTATGGCACTATGGAATTGAATGCAGCCGCAGTCAACAGAAAGAAAATGGGTTACGTTTACGGTTAGGGTAAAGAAAATCATACAGTAATAATAAGAATAATTAATTTTGTCAAAAGGTGAACTTAAAAAAAAAAAAACAGAAGCAAAATATTTTGGGTATAGCCCCATACCCCTTTTACCCCCTGGTGTGGGGTTTGTGGTTTTTGTGTGTGTTTTTTTTAAATCAGTATTTTTTGACTGGTATGTCTGCTGCACATTTTGTCCCAAATGTAACAAAACATTACATATACAAACATATGTAACAAAACATATTCTGTATATAAATTTCAGGGCTAAAAATTCGCGTGAATCTCCGAATCCGATTCGTGCCAGGATTCAAGCAAGCATAAAACATCCGAATCTATTTGGATTCGCATGAAATATTTTCAAAAATTCATTAAAATGAATAATCAGTGAGTAAAACGTTACAGAATTGAAAAAAAAAGAGAAAAAAAAAAAAGAAACTAGTCTGGTTATCAAGCTTCAGTTTAAATTGGCTTCAAACGCGTAGCATGCATTCGAATCCGTGCATGTTCGAAACACAGCGGTTTATCGAGACTTGTCTGGCCTGGAGCCAAGCGGTGGTTGGCACATTTCTATGAACCAAATTGTCAACGAAGAGAACCGAAAGGAAAATGTTTGTTCATTTCTTACATAATAACAACAACAGACAGTAATTAAGTGTTCCAAAAATTAGTAATACACTAAACATTTCTATGTTATTTCGCTGATATTATGTTCCAAACCTTGAATCACCTGCTCTTTTTAATCAATACGTCTTTTTTGTCGGTTGTAGAAATGTGTTTCTGTAATATCCATACAAACATTGAACCAATGCACATGATACATCGACAAAAGTATCCCATGCACGGTTTACGAATAAGCAATCTTCGAAAAGTAATGGGCTGCGTTCAGCCAGATCGAGCAGAAAAATGTCTGCCCGACTGGTTTATGCCGTTCACGGTAAACCAAATGGCCACATTGGAAACCAATCAAATAGTTTGCAAACGTTAGCTGGCTAAACGTGGGGCTAGGAAGACACCTAAAAAAACGCTCGACTATAAAGAAAAAATGGAACCAACAACTAAAAAACAAAATTTTTAGCCCTGAAATTATTTCAGGGTTCACGCTGCCCATAGACAAATTTGTCTGCTTTGTTTTGTTTAATGACACAAGAGCACATTGATTTGTTAATCTTCAGCTACTGAATGTCAAACATTTGGTAATTCTGACATATAGATTTAGAGGGGAAACCCGGTACATTTTTCTATTAGTTGCAAGAGATCTTTTATATGCACCATCCCACAGACAGAATTGCACATACTGTGGCCTTTGATATACCAGTTGTGGTACACTGGCTGTAATGAGAATAGACAAATTAGCCAATTGCAATTGCAGTGACATTTTGTAAATGTTTATTTTCTTCCACGAAGTGTGTAGACATCACCTTGCATGGGACGGCTCCTCGGATGAAGTTCACTTTGTGCATAGCCATGGCATCCCCAATTTTCTCTGCCATCTGCTGATCGAAGCCTCGCAGCAGGATTGACCGCACCATGACGGTCACATCGAGGCCCAGACCAGCCAGAAAGCCGGCACATTCCAGGGACACGTAGGAAGCGCCGACACACAGCGTCTTCCCAGGACAGTACGGCAGACTGAACAAGTCGTCACTGTTAGTAAGAAAAATACTCTTAAGTCGAAACATTTAGAGGATCAAACAATACTAAGAATAGTAAGAATGTTTTTTGCTTTCCTTGAATATTTTACCTGCCCATCAGTTCATTGGAATGGATGGAAATGCAATTAGGCTGAGAGGTGAAGTTAAAAGTATTTTCATACAAACTGCGGTTTTTGTTTTTTTAATTAGCATTTCTTGACTGGTATGGTTGCTGTACATTATAACCTCCCAAATATAACATAACATCGTTTCTTGATTGGTATGTTTGCTGCACATTATAACCTCCCAAATATAACATAACATTATAAGTTGTAGAAGCATCACGAGGGATATATGGCTTTTTATGTACCCTCTGTGTGTTCTTTTACACACAGAGGGTACATAAAAAGCCATATACCCCGAGAGATGCTTCTACAACGAATTTATCTTGCCGACCTGTTAAACCATATAGCCAAATAATCAAAATAATGCCAGACAATAATTGTTAACAATTTATAAACGGAGCCGTACCACGTGGACGCGAACGAAACCACTTGCCAGTGACGAAAAATAGTTCCATCGATAAACAAGTTTTTAACTTCAAATGTTTGTAATACGAAATTGTCTGAAACAGATATTTTTTTTTTTTTTTTTTAAAAACCTTTTTTTATCAGAAATATATGTAAAAAAAAAAAAAAAAAAAAAATAAAAAAAAAAATAATAAAAAAATTAAAAAAAAAAAAAAAAAAAAAAAAAAAGTTGCTAATCACGCATTAATACAATAACACCACGACCGTAATTAAGTGGCCGAGTTCAACATTGCAGCTTTTAAAAGTATTGAAATAGTGTATTTTATAGTAAAAATAAAATTCATTATGTATACTTGATTGATTATCAATGTTATTTATAATCTAATTATTGCTTTAGCATTAACTGGGGTGGCTTGAAACTGTTGGAAATTACAGACAGTGTAAAAGAAATTGGCTCCGCCCACAGGGGTATAAGGGATTTGTCCAACGGCAAACAACCAATGAGATTAAAGAATTTTACATGAAGGCGAGATAACGTTTCTTGATTGGTATGTTTGCTGCACATTATAACCTCCCAAATAGAACATAACATCGTTTCTTGATTGCTATGATTGCTGTACATTATAACCTCCCAAATATAACATAACATCGTTTCTTGATTGCTGTTTGCTGCACATTATAATGTCCTGACACCACATAACATTTCATTGTTTTAAATAGTAAATTATATTTACACTGTTGTATTTCTGGATATGCCCAGAAATCTTAAACTACATTTATATTTCAGTAAGGAAAAAAAGTTCAGAATTTTTTTTTTTAAAGTTTGTTTTGTTCAACGACACCACTAGAGATTATATTAACCATCAGCTATTTGATATCAAACATTTGGTCAGTATGATATGTATTGAGAGGAAACCCACTACATTTTCCCATTAGCAATTAACAATCACTTGCTCATAGACAAGACAAGACAACGCAGCCTTTCATATATTAGTCATAGGGTACAGACTAGGACCAGAAAAACGGTTCCGATAATTTATGTCATTTTGATAATCTTTTACAAAATATCAAAAGAAATTTACATATTAAAAATGGAATAAATATATTAATTTTACATAAATTATATACCACTGAGCTATAACTGCATTTTGCAACAGCATGAAATCTACTCCAAAATTGAACTAAATACGGTCCATCTAGTGACAAATAATAAATCTTCCATTATAATAATAAAACAGATTTTCTTTTTATTAACATTTTACCTTTTGAGTTTGTAAAGGATAGATGAAAACCTAGTTACCTGGTAATTGCAAATTCCTTCACACCTTCTATATCTGGGTATCGTGGTCGTTCACCTGTTGCTACGATAAAATGTTGAGCTGTCATTTCCTGAACCTTTCCTCTCTTGTTGGTTGCCTAGAAACAGATTAAATACACAGAAATAATAACATTTATTGACTAAACTTTACAGAATCTTGAATTTGATTTTATTTCCTATCTATGAAATTATTGTAAATGCAGTTTAACTACAACAAAGGTAACAATAATAAAAACAACACTACTGATACCCTCTGAACCAGACATCCATACTAAAGAAAAAGTCCAGTTTAAGGGGTATCTGGTTTAGAGAGGTTATGTTCTGTACTGATATTGAAAATGGAACAGTGAAAAATGTCCAATTTTGCAGAAATTCCAGTTTACAGAAGGTCGTTTTGAGGGGCTTCACTGTGCATTATAAGCAAGAAAAAGATAATAAATAAATTCAATCATTACAGGTTATAATGACTATAACGACTACAAAGTCAGATACGTCTCTTTATACAAACACATTCTCTTTAAATCCAGGAAGAGTAATTTTACATTCGTGTCTGTCAATACTGAAATATGTGGGTTGGATACCAACACTGAAATATGAGGGTTGGATGTCAATACTGAAATATTGGGTTGGATGTCAACACTGAAATACATGGCTTGGATGTCAACAGAAATATGTAGGTTGGATGTCAACACTGAAATATGCGTGTTGGATGTTAATAATGAAATATGCAGGTTGGATGTCAACACTGAAATACGCAGGTTGGATGTTAACACTGAAATATGCAGGTTAAATGTTAATACTGAAATATGCAGGTTGGATGTCAACACTGAAATACGCAGGTTGGATGTTAACACTGAAATACGCAGGTTGGATGTCAACACTGAAATATGCAGCTTGAATGTCAATACTGAAATATGTAGGCTGGATGTCAACATTGAAATATGTGGCTTGCATGTCAACACTGAAATACGCAGCTTGAATGCCAACACTGAAATACGCAGATTGGATGTCAACATTGAAATATGCAGGTTGGATGTTAATACTGAAATAAGTGGGTTCGATATCAACACTGAAATACGCAGGTTGATGTTACCTTTATCTTGTGAGGACCAATGAACTCTCCGTATGCGTTCACATAGTTGACATCTTTATCTCGGAGTTGGACTCTGTAGTTCCAGTTCAGAGATCCGATGTGGTCCTGAATGATAAAAATATGAATAATGATATACACACTTGACATAATAGCTTGTTATAATTAGTCAATTGGACTAAAAATTCATTTTTTAAAAGCAAAATTTGCCAGAATTATCATAAATTGGGTTCAAAATAAACACAATTCTGAATTGGGATAGTGTATCCCTTAGTGGAATGAGATATTTCCTAGATGTAAAATGACAATGGTGGTATGAGATAAATGCATTTCCTGTAGAGAATGTATGCAAATATAAACTCTTTGAAATTTCCTGTTTTAGAATAAAGCAAATTAGGTTGAAAACGACCACAATTACGAAGTAGGAACTGGGTCCCAGACTGGAACGAGATATTTCCTCAGGCTCTGGACAATGTCTACTTATAAAACTTTATTTCAAGAAATTTGTCCCACTTAGAAACCTGTTTTTGATTACTTCCCTTGGCAGTATGCTGTGTTGTACCAGCAGGGCTTCTAGATTATGGTAGTCCCACTCCCATGGCTAGTGATATTCAATGCTGGGCTAGTAAATAACTACTATTGCCATGCCCGATGGCTAGTAACTTTTTGGGGGCAAATGCTGCAGTTAAGTCTATTTTATAAATATATATATATATGCCCCCCCCCCAACCCACCCCCCCCCCCCCCCCCCCCCCCCCCCCCCCCCCCCCCCCCCCCCCCCCCCCCCCCCTCCCCCCCCCCCCCGCCCCCCCCCACCTGCCCCCCCCCCCCCCCCCCCCCCCACCACCAAGTGTTAGTGTTTTTAAGCTCTAACTCCCTCTTTACGTGACATATCTCATTATTACTATTAGTAAAATGATGTTAACTTAGAGTAGGGCTAGTGAATTTTTAATTATGGCTAGTAAATTTTTTAAATCACTGATTCCATGGCTAGTGACATAGGATACATTTACTCACATTTCAAACAAGCAACTCCACTAAAAAAACACCTTTATGGCAAGCAGTACAAGCAAAATAATTGGGTGATATCTATATGATATGATAATAAAACAACTCGAAACTTATTAAGGTAATAATTTACCTGGATGCCTTGCACCATCTCATTCCATTTGTGTTTTACTGAAAACAAACAAAATAAATGTTTGACAATAATCTATATATACTCTTCAAAAAAAGAAACGCAAAAGGGTACAAATGGGTTATAACTCCGATTTTATGTTTCCTACCGGTTCATGCTTTGTGAATATAAGGTCATTGCATGTCCCAAACACATTCCCACGGTTACATTCGATAAAACGCAGCTACTGTACAATAAAGTTCCAAAATGTGAATATTCGTAAAAACGCAGCCATGTGCAAACCATGTCACCACTGCACGTGCGTTGTCTGCACGTGCAACATGAACACCGACAGTATTGCAGGGTGTTCGCTTGCCTGGCCTCTGTATCTGGCCGACAGTTGACAATCCAGGACATGCCACGTCTCAGTGAACGGCAGAGAAACAATGCCATCGGCCGACTAGACGCAGGCGAATCCAGAACAGCCGTTGCCAGGGCATTCCATGTGTCCCCAAGCACCATCTCCAGACTGTGGGACCATTACCAGCAAACATGGATCAACACGTGACCTCCCTAGATCCGGTCGACCACGGGTCACTACCCCCGGGCAGGACCGCTACATCCGGGTACGCCACCTTCGGGAACGATTGACTACTGCCACCTCCACAGCCGCAGCAATACCAGGTTTGCGCAGGATATCCGACCAGACCGTACGGAACCGCCTACGTGAGGTAGGAATTCGTGCCAGACGTCCAGTTCGAGGTGTCATCTTAACACCACAACACCGTCGACTCCGACTGCAGTGGTGCCAGATTCATCGACAATGGCCTCAACTGCGATGGAGACAGGTGTGGTTCAGTGACGAGTCCCGATTTCTGCTCCGACGTCATGATGGAAGATGTCGCGTGTATAGGCGTCGTGGTGAACGTTATGCGGCAAACTGCGTGCAGGAAGTGGACAGATTCGGCGGGGGTAGTGTCATGGTGTGGGCAGCCATCTCACACACTGGCAGAACTGACCTCGTGCAGGGCAACCTGAATGCACAGGGCTACATTGACAAGATCCTCCGGCCACACATCGTTCCAGTTATGGCCAATGCCAACGCAGTGTTCCAACATGACAACGCCAGGCCTCACACAGCACGTCTCACAACGGCTTTCCTACAGAACAACAACATTAAAATCCTTCCTTGGCCATCGATATCACCGGATTTGAACCCAATTGAGCATCTATGGGACGAGTTGGACCGACGCCTCCGACAGCGACAACCACAGCCCCAGACCCTGCCCGAGCTGGCAGCAGCCTTGCAGGCCGAGTGGGCCACCATCCCCCGGGACGTCATCCGTACTCTGGTTGCTTCAATGGGCAGGCGGTGCCAGGCAGTTGTCAACACACGCGGAGGCCACACCCGGTATTGACTCAAGATGACCTTGACCTTGGTGGTGTGTCCTATCACTTACTCACAATGGACTAGAGTGAATTGTGAACAATCCTGCAACTTTTGGTAATTATCGGACTCACCATTCAATAATTAAATCAATTCTCCAAATGTTACGACAATGTGGTTTTGCATTTCTTCTTTTGAAGAGTATATAAATAGGAAAGTCAAAAGAAGCATAATCAACCATATAGCTTGAACGCAGAAGAAAATCCAATACCATTTTAAAGTTGGATTTTTCATCTTTATTGTTTGTACTAGGGGCGGGATTTAGCTCAGTCGGTTGAGTGCTCGCCTGAGGTGGTTGCGTCGCAGGATCGAACCACCTCGGTGGATCCATTCAGCTGACTGGTTTTTTGTCTTTCCAACCAGTGCACCACAACTGGACAAAGTACGTGGTATGTGCTTTCCTGTCTCTGGGAAAGTGCATATAAAAGATTCCTAGCTGCACTGAAAAAAATTTAGCAGGTTTCCTCTGACGATTATGAGTCAGAATTACATAGACAATAATAATTAATCGATGTGCTCCAGTGGTGTCGTTAAACAAAACAAATATTAACAAACTTTTTATTGTTTGTTACAATGAAAACATGTAGAGTTTTACTTCACTTCAACTTAAGTTTCTTCTTTGTATCCAATTACGGATCAAGCACACTATCCTGGACACACAACTCAATGCAAGCACCTACTCCTCTTGAATAGAGGAATAGGATCTTTTAAATGCACTAGGACAATATATATAACATAGCACAGCCTTTGGAATGCTAGTTGGACTGGGAATACCCATGGGACTAGTACAGCAGATACTGTGCTCTCTTGCTTTTCAGGTGAGCATTCACCAGTTGAGCCAGTGCACCATAACTGGTATATCAAAGGCCGTGGTATGTGCTATCCTGTCTGTGGGATGGTGCATATAAAAGATCCCTAGCTGCATTAGAAAAAATATTGTGGGGTTCCTCTGATATATATGTCAAAATTACCAAATGTTTGGCATCTAATAGCCAATGATTAATAAATCAATGAGCTCTAGTGGTTTCGTTAAACAAACCAAACTCCTCCTTCTTTAACAGCTGTACCACACTTAGGTTGTCTTCCCCACTGACAAAAATGTGCAATCATTATGTATAACCGCAATCTTTTTAAACCCCAAATCTCATTAAGCCAAACTCTCTTATCATGTCATGGAATGACACTTGGGTTTGTGTGTGTGTGTGTGTTGCACTTGGGACTATCGGCTGTCAGTTCCAACATCAAGAGTGTTCAATAACCATGCATATTACTTGTAAGTTTATGTGGTAATTTTAACTTAAGAGACGGGTGAAATCTCAATAATAACAGTTACACTTTTATACTAGTAAAACATCTTACTTCCATCTGCGTTAGTATCCCAACCAAAGGAGTTTGAGTCATGAAACTCTTCGCCTGAAATTAGTAAACAAAACAAGATGCATTAAAATGTTCTTTAGAAAATTACAGTATTGCTTACTATAACACACTATGTTAAAACCTGTGAATCCTATTCAAGAATTTGTCGGTCCAATGTTAAAGCTAAACGATTGTGGTGATGATCTGTAACAACTGAAAATGTTAGTTGTGCGACAATATTATCAGGTCAGGAAGTCATAAATTTTCAAAACTAAAAGTTGTGAAAGTTCCGCCATATGAAAACAAAGACAATGTTAAATCTACTGAAACCACTTTTTTTTTAAAAAGGTATCTCAATATATCACATCTATTTAATAAACTAAGATATTTTCTCTTAAGTTTTAAGTTGCTAAATTCATGGTTACCAAGGAAACATTTACAGTTAACCGCATGGTACAGTTAGAAGATTTTAATGTTAAGACTAACTGAAAATAGCAATAATGTGTTTTCACCTGATTATACATTCAATTCCGTTGCATTAAAAAGGGAGAAGAAATCACTAAGATGTTTTTTAAAAGTCTTTCTAATGAAAACAGTCTTACCCAGTAGAGCTGCTCGATGCATAAGCTTTTTTGGAATGCACCCAACATTCACACATGTTCCTCCCAAACCTGCAACCAGGATTAATTGCAATTACTATTAAATACAGTACCAGTCTATACGTTTGTCTATTAGTTTTCTCATTATCGGTTATTGTAATACATTATTAACACAGTAGAAAATGTTATAGGTTTATGTATTTTACATTATTCATATTACCAAGACATAATAAAAAGTGTCATAACAATTGTATCTTACATGAGCTATAAAGATGAGCTATAATTCACAAATTATGATTACAGTGATTAAAATTGTATTTATGCGCATCTACAATCTGATTAAAGTTATACTGAAAAGTGTGCACTGTACAAAATGTAGAAACTCCACTTAGAATCAGATATATAAATGACTGTGAACTAAACACCTTAATATATGCCAGAGTCTTGAAAAGTAGCAGTTTTTTTGTCAGGATCCGTTTTCCAGTAACACTAAAATGTAGAGTGAATAAATGTTTTTTTAAATCTCCCACAAATGATATTTCCCAACAGATTAACGGCACTGCAAGAAAACTCACCCCATGATGTTCCTTTGGGACTGGGTTGTACGAAATCTAACAAAGCAACTTTCTTCCCTAGTCCAGCAGCTTCCTGCAAGGAAATAGAGGATATTTCATGTGTTTTGTCAAATATGATTTATATCTCATTGAGTGAAGTTTGCAGTCATATCTCATGAGTCACGCTTGTACAACGAGTGTGATATGATTGCAAACTTCACGAGATGAAATATAAATCATAATTGACAAAAAACATGAAATTTTCTATTTATTATATAACTTTTGACAATTTACCTTTATTTTTAAAATGCCGGCAGCAAAATAGTTCAAGGTTTTTTTACAGTGAAGATAACACTTTCTACAGTGACGATAACACATTTTAGAGTGAAATAGTGAAATTTACACTCTAAAATGTGTTATCGTCACTGAGTGACTGATAACACTTTTATTTCACTGATATTTTAAGATATTTCACAGACTGATATGTAATAAAGGTTTTAATCACCACATGTACATTTTAAAGTTTTAACAATTTTGGATATAACTTTCTTCAAACAATACACCAAGTTTACGTTTCACATAAATACAGGCATCTGAGAACTGGAAATCTGTATGACCAATTTATCGGTTACACAGAAATAAATTCACGTAACCAATTTCCGTTTTGCGTAACCCGTTATATCTATGCAAATGGTGCTCAAAATCTTTTGCAAACAAAAAATAGGTTACGCAAAATAAAGATATGCAAGAGCAATGCACGATAGGTAGAGCGCATAACCAATGGCACTTTTGTGTTTTCGGTAAAGCAGCTCAATAATGGCAAGATGTATATACTTTGTGTACATTATCTGCCAATATTTAACATTTGCACATTTGAAATATGTCTACATTCAGCAAAATATCCTTTTAGTCATGTTTATTTGCTGCAAATGTCACAACTGCCACAGGCAGGGCCACAATTGCTGTCGTTCAAGTTCGAGCCGTGAAATAATCCATAAGCATTAACATGCAGGTTTAGCTCACCTTGGCTGCCGCTAATCCCCCTGAGCCACCACCAATCACGATCAGATCGTAATCATAGTCGCCACTCTGCTGGATCAGCGGTAACAACTTGTTCTCCGCATGAAGCTTCAGAATTTCATCACAACCACCTACAAAAACGAAGAGTACCAGTGAGCTACAAAATACGCCTGTCACAAATAGGTCATACTGACCTAGTTATGGTATGCAACACACTGCCATCCCAAGCTGTAACTACATGCAAGGGTTGATGATCCTATATGAATTGATAAGGAAGATATAGCCTGGACGAAGATTTCCTTTAATGTACAGTAATGCGTGAAAAGTAGGTCACAGTGTTATTATGGTGTACGCATCATACCTCTATTCCAAGTTGTACTTGCTTGCAAGATTTGCTGATTGTGTATGAATGAGAAAGATATTCTCTGCAAACTGAACGTTTACACACAGACATATGTACAACACCATACCATAATCGACAAAATAATAAATGATGTTATTATGGTGTACGCATCATACCTCTATTCCAAGTTGTACTTGCTTGCAAGATTTGCTGATCGTGTATGAATGAGAAAGATATTCTCTGCAAACTGAACGTTTACACACAGACATATGTACAACACCATACCATAATCGACAAAATAATAAATGATGTTATTATGGTGTACGCATCATACCTCTATTCCAAGTTGTACTTGCTTGCAAGATTTGCTGATCGTGTATGAATGAGAAAGATATTCTCTGCAAACTGAACGTTTACACACAGACATATGTACAACACCATACCATAATCGACAAAATAATAAATGATGTTATTATGGTGTACGCATCATACCTCTATTCCAAGTTGTACTTGCTTGCAAGATTTGCTGATCGTGTATGAATGAGAAAGATATTCTCTGCAAACTGAACGTTTACACACAGACATATGTACAACACCATACCATAATCGACAAAATAATAAATGATGGCATTTGTTTATGATTAGTCAGGACGCTTGAGTCATGGCCATTCACGAGTCTCAGAAGTGATCTACAACAAATATTGAAGATGATATTGATCTACAGTGGGTCTTGATATACAATGTGTCACTAACTACATGTTTGTGGACAGAAATAAGGAGCATGTGGTAAGGTGTGGTGTGTGTGTTAGTGTGTTTAGAGGAGAACAGAAATATAATATAATTTGATTTGTTAAGTTCTGAAAAGATGTAATATTCTTTTCCATGTAACAATATTTCAGAGATTAAATGAAACATGCTATGCTACAAAAGTACCCAAATGCTGGATTTAACTTGCACAAACTGTATCACGTACTACATTTATGGTCAACTTGACATACCTATATATTTTCCACCAATAAAAATGTTTGGCACCGTTTGTCTTCCCGTCATTTCTTGGAGAACTTTTCCATACTGGCTCACATTTTCTGAAAGACAAAGTACAATGAGATAAATTATTAAAACTTGTCGAAGTTTCATGGCATTATTCTTCCTACAATTTCAAGTCAATTTTAATATGATTTTAAAACATGAGGAAAGTACCTACATGTAAATATAATTATTCTGCAGAATTTAGTCTCTCACTCAACACTCATTTCATGTCAGCGACAGATGCATCCATAGACATCCATCACAATGCATGTTCAAATTAAACTTTTAAAAAATTAATTTAAAAAATTCAGTTAATTTTTTAATTAATAAATTTCAATTTTTTAAAACATGCATTGAGTGAACATTCAAAGATGTAACTGGGCAATTCCGTGCCAAAGTAGACGTCGACTAAAAATAAAAAATCATGATATTACTATGAACCAAGTTTCAATAGGCAATAGATGTGAGAAATAAAGCTGAACACAAAACTTGATTGCTTTGCCACCATCAGAAAGTACCCCTGCGTGTGCTGTAACCTCACCGTGGTGCAGGGGTGTAACATTCTCTTTGAGAATGGCCAATACAGCACAAATTGAAGTTTAGAGTAAAATTCGGTGTCCGTAAAATTCTGTGATATTTGTATTTGCCTTTTTGCACAGTTCTTTACACTGTTTTTGTTTAAACCTTGAATTTTAATATTGATGTTGATCATCACTTTATTTATTTGCATTTACCATAGTTTGACACCCAATAGCCGATGTATTTTTCGTGCTGGGGTGTCGTTAAACATTCATTCATTCATTCCATCAGAAAGTAATACAGGCTGTATCTCTTCCTTTTACTGGGTAAAGGCCAGGGGCCTAATTCACTAAACTCTTGCAACATTGCGATATCGCAGTGCAATGCAAAAAGACTTGCAAAGAGGATGCTTTGTTGTCTAGCAGAGCCTAAGAGCCCTTTGTGAATAAGGCCCCAGATAACATTAAAGTAAACAAGCATTCAGAGAGTACTGCTAAAGCAATACATGTCCCTTACCAAACCTAACAATTTTTCTAAATCTCCTAAATTCAAGGGCCATACCTCTATGAAAAGTGATCAGTAACAGTACATGATAAAGCTATATACAAAATTTCACCTCGATATCTTCAGGCATTGCAAAACAAAAGTCCAGAAAACTAATTTTCATATCTCCCAAGTTCAAGGGCCATAACTCTGTAAAAAGTGACTAAATCACCATGAAAGTTAAACTTGATCAGTAACAGTACATGATAAAGCTATATACAAAATTTCACCTCAGTATCTTCAGGCATTGCAAAACAAGTCCAGAAAACAAATTTTCATATCTCCCAAGTTCAAGAGCCATAAAAATGGGTAAATTGTTATGAAAGTTACACTTGATTTGCAACAGTACTTGACAAAGCTATACACAAAATTTAAGCTTAATATCTGAAGCCTTCTGAAAAACCCCATCCAGAAAACTATGTGGCACAGATAGACACGAAACCCATAGTCCCCTCCAGTTGGACCCGAAGGGGACTAATAACCTTTCTGGTTTATCTGATGCCTCTATATGTACAAAACCGATGCACCAATAAAACAAAGAAAGACATGTTTTAATTAACGACACACTCAACACAGATATTGAGAGGAAACCCGCTGTCACCACTTCATGGGCTTACTCTTTCCGATTAGCAGCAAGGGATCTTTTATATGCACCATCCCAGACAGGGTAGTACATACCACGGCCTTTGATATACCAGTCATGGTGAACTGGCTGGAACAAGAAATAGCCCAATGGGCCCACCGACGAGGATCAATCCCACACCGACTGCGCATCGGGCAAACGCTGTCCCGCCCCTCAGTAAAAACAAAGAAGTCATTTATCGCTTTCTTCACAATTTGCTGTACTCGTTTATCGCTTTCTTCACAATTTGCTGTACTCGTTTATCGCTTTCTTCACAATTTGCTGTACTCGTTTATTGCTTTCTTCACAATTTGCTCTACTCGTTTATCACTTTTCTTCACAATTTGCTCTACTCGTTTATCGCTTTCTTCACAATTTGTTCTACTCATTTATCGCTTTTCTTCACAATTTGCTCTACTCATTTATCGCTTTCTTCACAATTTGCTGTACTCATTTATCGCTTTTCTTCACAATTTGCTGTACTCATTTATTGCTTTCTTCACAATTTGCTGTACTCATTTATCGCTTTCTTCACAATTTGCAAATAGTGACAAAAGTGATAACTGTTTAAACTTTTCCCATTTTGGGATTTCCGTATCTAGTGTAAAACTACTCCGTCACTAAACTTACTTAATGTGTCTATTTCCAAAGCAGTATATTCAACATTTAGACTCTTGAAGAGATCCTTTACCTGAAAAATATAATTTTAAAAAGTCCAGTCATTATTAATATATAGATTTTCTTTTTATACTTACTTGTACCACCCATGCACGTCAACTCATGATGTACATTTTAAATCATTTAGTCCTCTTCTTGTAGCTCACTTTTTCTTACAATCATTTTTTTTATAATTATTTGGCATAAATTCAGCATTTTGCTGATATTTTTGTTATGCTGAGGTGTCATTAAATGTTACTTCATCCATGGATTCACTCATTCTTTTATTCATGCATACAAACTTACTTCCTTCCTTCCTTCCACACACACACACACACACACACACACAGACACTTACAGGCACACATGCATACACACACACACACCACAGGATTTACATGCATGCACATGTATGACACACCAATTGCCAAATGCACATTAAAGCTAACTCTGGAGAGTATATTTCATTATTAGGCTTTGCCAAACGGCTAATTAGAAAACTGCATGTACCCTTTGTAGATCTACAACTACATTTGCTCTTTGGCAAATTGAAATATGAATTTCTGCCAGAAAATAATTTGAGGGTAGGTAGTAAAAACATAAGTGCCCCTATAAGGTGGTTATTGATTTGAAAACTTTTCACACTGCATTTCATGTACTTAAGTGTTAAACAGCAGTTCTTTTTTTTATGATTATTCTAAAAATAGTAAAAATGTATTCATAGTCAGGTCCCATTTCCCAGAAATGTGACATGAACAGGCATTCTTTTTAGGATTTGGTCCAACATAGATTTTAAACCTAATTTGGAGATGACAGACAGTGCATCATCTACTAGTTCATGTGATCATACAGATGTATCTGTAAGACCATGGCAACATGTACCAATACGAGTAGAGATACTGATCCTAGTGATCATCAATCACTGCCCTTGTAAACACTGAAACCATTCATCAAAATGTAAAATCGGCATTCTGGTTAATATTAAAGTAACAAGAACATACATCATTGTCATACGAATATTTATTTCAGTCAGTATTTCTTTTCCATAAAAATCATTAATTGCAAAATGATTAAATGTTGGAGTACTTGAGATTGTAGCTTATGAGCTCTCATTTCTTTTGTCTGTTGTTTTCTTGCCAACACCTGATCAGCAGCTACATGGTCAAATATATCAGTCTATCCATATGTCATATATACAGGAACCTGTCCTGTGATGTTAGATAACTTTAGTTAATAGCGATGTGTGAACCTCCTATCATAGGTATAAGTTTGATATAATATTTTCATAGTTCATATTAAATCTTAAATTTGAGGTAAAGTGCATTAATTAACAAGAGTACAGTAATGACTGTATGATTATATTTCCAACTGTCTGGATACATTCATATGGTAAATCTCTGAACGATAATGTCTAAGATACTGATTTTAGGGGTGGGAGGTTGAAAATAGCCATATATCTTTAGGAATAATAATAATAATAGACCAATTGAATGCCAATTATGTTGAAGGCAAATCTTTTTCATTGCTAGGTCTGGCATGATTTATAATTTTGTTGATCTAGTTTAAGACAATTGGATATAAACCAGGCCTCGAAACATAAACGCAAACTCGATGGATCAGTTATTACATGTGATGTGGTGGTTGTGTGTGTGCATGTGTGTGCGTGCGTGTGTGTGTGCATGTGTGTGTGCGTGTGCGTGTGTGTGTGCATGTGTGTGTGCGTGTGTGTGTGCGTGATTGTTACACAAAATATGTACATATAATTGTATTAAAACAGTTTCTAATAAAATGGAGAATTATGAGCTAGGCCTACGTTCTAGATTGCCATATTTAGATGGTCTTTAAATGTGGATTGGGGGGGGGGAGAGGGGGGGGGATGCAGATCCTGGCCCATCCAGGCCTATATGTGAAATAAAGATATAAAATATCAATCCCCTGATTTTAGCTTCAGGGCGTCAATATTTTTGATAACCTACAAATCCAAAGTTATATTAACTAATTGATCCCTGCTAACATTTCAGATCTGTGCTTGTACATGGTAGGTACAGAAATTATTTAAAAACTAATGTTAACATACAGACTTAGGCATACATATATTTTTTTAACTGTTTAAAATACATTTTATATATATATATATATATATATATATATATATATATATATATAATATACAAATTCCTCGTCGACATCTTTACATCATTCTCCCAAAATTTTGTTTAGACTGTCACCTCTTATTTAGATGCCTGTAAACATTATATATATTTGTATCTACATTGTTTGACAATATAGATGTTTTCTTTTTCTATTCTAATATAGTACAAATAAATATGTTGTCCATGTGAAAAATTACATTGTGTGTCTACAAAATTATTATTGTGTCGAAATACAAAAGCATGTTTTTGTTTTTGTTATTTTGGCTATACCCGGTACATGTATAAGCATTGTTTTCAACACGTTTTTGGATTCAGCATATTTAAATTTCTTTATAAAAGTATGCTGGGATACCATCCTAAAGAAATGATCGCACAAAAATAAAAACATGGTCTATGACACTCTATTATATACTTAAATACAATGTATTTTCAACACAATCATAATTTCGAATACTGCTATTTTTTTGTCATGTTGACCCCTAAACTAAATTTCTCAGATGGCCAACATTTTTTGTTGGATTCAGCACCCTCAAATTAGGTTAGAAAAGTATATTTGATATAATCCTAAAAGAATGCTCATACATCGATAAATAAGCGCTATTCATTAATGTCCCAGATTTTAGGGTACATAATTTTACCTTTTGCACGCTCGAAAGCCTGATATTTTCTGGCTAAGTATGCCAAATTATTAATAATTTTTGGAGCCAAACCTAAACCCCTGATACCCGTATGCATGCAGTGGTATATTTTAGGGATTTTGGTTGGATGTCACCATTGGATAAGGGTTTGCTGCACATTTATTTACAAGTAATTGTCCGATGGACAACTCATATCATAAAATTAAATTGCCTGAATATTATTGTTAGATTGTCATGGACGACTAGACAACTGCAAACACTGATCAGTGGTATGTGTGTGTTACAGTGTGTGTGTATTTATGTGTATATGTCAATAAATAAAATACAATGCCTAATATGACACTGGTATCTCTACACACACAGATAAATGTTTTTTGTGTTGTTTGTATATGGCTACAAACTGGTCAATACCTCAACTCCAACTCCTTCGAGTCCACCGTAGCCTCATTTTATTTATATTTTAAACAGCTCAAAAGTACGGTACTACTCTTTAATTAAACCTCTGACAATAGAACGAAAAGATCAATACCCTCATTGCTTTCATAACCGGTTGCAGCAGGAAACTCTGAGCAATAAAAACATTATACACACTGCAAATTAACCTATACATGTATTGTAATTTGTATTGCAATAAAAAACAATTAAGGTTCAGCAAATGTTTCAATCAGGACAAATACATTGTAGCTACTTATAGTGGTGTTTTCAGGTACTCACTGCAAATACTGGAATATGGATTAGACTGGGGAAAAAAAAGGTGTTATGAAGGACACCCCAGCACATAATTTTTTTGCAGGTGTCTACAGAATAAGCAGACCTTACCGTTTAAAGGGAACTATCACTCCCTTGAGTCTAGTTTAAGAAGCGTAACTTTTAGCTTCACTTAGCATATGAATTGTTATACAATATCAATATGTTAATATTTTAAATGGCTCCACAAATATCTAAGTTATAAGAGAAATTAATCATTCAACTCAATTTATTTTACTGCTAGGTCTCAATAAGATGAGAAAGCCACAATTACTACTGACCACAGTATGCTAGCCAATCAATCAAAGGCCATGGTATGTGCTATCCTGTCTGTGGTATGTTGCATATGAAGATCCCTTGCTACCAATGGGAAAAGGAAGCAGGTTTTCTCTAAGACTATATGTCAAAATTACCAAATGACTGACATCCAATAGCCGATGATTAATTAATCAATGTGCTCTAGTGGTGTCATTATACAAAACAAACTTTTTTTCAATCAAACAGCCATTTAACTAATGGTTCAAGTACGTCTGTCTTGGGCACATCCTACAAATTTCCTAGCATACATTGCACATGTATGTGCCTAGATGTATCTAGGATTGTGTGACAAACCGGCATATCTGCTCACTGAATATTTGAGAATATCGTTACACCACTAAAGGCCACTACACCAACTTCTCTCACTAACCACAAACTAACCATTAACCCATTGTCCTGGACAGACATCCCCAGGTAAATGAGGTGTGTGCCCAGGACAGCATGCTTGAACCTTACTTTGATATAAATATGAACAACAAGTTCAACACTTGGGGGGGGGGGTTCTAGTTAATCACAGAGTAGTGTGGTGGTCTGTCAAACTGGGACAATTACAGACCAGAAACTAACAATGGGTTAATAGACTTCGTTGTAGACTTCACAATGAGATAATAGATTAACATTAACTATTTACAAATTGTTACTGCACGGTTTGACACTGTTTCCAAAATGGAAACAACATGAGAACTAACTTTGCTGGGTTATTAATTATTTATGCATATAATAAAAAAAAGATAAGAAAGAGTTTCAGAGTTGAAAATTAGCAGTCACCCGGTCGCTATATTTGTTGTACTATAATAGTAATTTTTGCTTTGTAATATGAAAACAAAGTACATCATATATTTTGGTAAAATGTTTGTTTTGGGTTTGTTTTTTTCACAGATTTATTTTTCTTTCTTTATTTACTTTATTAGTAGCTATTACTGTAGCATTTACAATATCCAAATTACATGCACTCAAGCTTGCTCGCACACATTATTTAATTTTACTAAAGCAGAAAATATTCATTTTGAGGATTATTGTCAGTTTTTGTCAAAAGGGAACCACTGAATTGGCATGTAACTTCATTATTCATAATGAATAAAGATAAAATTCATATAAAAATATATTAATTTATTACGTTTTAAACCCATACCATCTCAACAAAAATTTTTGGTAAAAAATGTTCAGGGTTGTATCTTTGCACAATGCTGAGTTGAATGGGCATTTGACAAAGCAGTGGTGGATTCTATGAATCTCTATCTAGTGCCTTGTCTTTAGGAAGACAGCCACTCATGAGGAAATCCTTTACTGGAGATTTCAGACCTCTTGTATTGATCACCACAAAGTTTATTTCATCCCTCTTGTATTGCCACAAAGAAGACTGCCACTTCCAGACTAGTTTACTAAAGCACTCGCAGTTCTACCTTTTGTCTCTTTGTACTACATTATATTTGACTTGAGAGACAATGCAAGTCAAGCTGCATACCTTCGCTGTTGTAGCATTTTAATCTTCTACCTTTTGTCTCTTTGTACTACATTATATTTGACTTGAGAGACAATGCAAGTCAAGCTGCATACCTTCAGTTGTAGCAATTTAATCTTCAACCTTTTGTCTCTTTGTACTACATTAAATTTGACTTGAGAGACAATGCAAGTCAAGCTGCATACCTTCGCTGTTGTAGCATTTTAATCTTCTACCTTTTGTCTCTTTGTACTACATTATATTTGACTTGAGAGACAATGCAAGTCAAGCTGCATACCTTCGCTGTTGTAGCATTTTAATCTTCAACCTTTTGTCTCTTTGTACTACATTATATTTGACTTGAGAGACAATACAAGTCAAGCTGCATACCTTCGCTGTTGTAGCATTTTAATCTTCTACCTTTTGTCTCTTTTGTACTACATTATATTTGACTTGAGAGACAATGCAAGTCAAGCTGCATACCTTCGCTGTTGTAGCATTTTAATCTTCAACCTTTTGTCTCTTTGTACTACATTATATTTGACTTGAGAGACAATGCAAGTCAAGCTGCATACCTTCGCTGTTGTAGCATTTTAATCTTCTACCTTTTGTCTCTTTGTACTACATTATATTTGACTTGAGAGACAATGCAAGTCAAGCTGCATACCTCCGCTGTTGTAGCATTTTAATCTTCAACCTTTTGTCTCTTTGTACTACATTATATTTGACTTGAGAGACAATGCAAGTCAAGCTGCATACCTTCGCTGTTGTAGCATTTTAATCTTCTACCTTTTGTCTCTTTGTACTACATTATATTTGACTTGAGAGACAATGCAAGTCAAGCTGCATACCTTCGCTGTTGTAGCATTTTAATCTTCAACCTTTTGTCTCTTTGTACTACATTATATTTGACTTGAGAGACAATGCAAGTCAAGCTGCATACCTTCGCTGTTGTAGCATTTTAATCTTCAACCTTTTGTCTCTTTGTACTACATTATATTTGACTTGAGAGACAATGCAAGTCAAGCTGCATACCTTCGCTGTTGTAGCATTTTAATCTTCAACCTTTTGTCTCTTTGTACTACATTATATTTGACTTGAGAGACAATGCAAGTCAAGCTGCATACCTTCGCTGTTGTAGCATTTTAATCTTCTACCTTTTGTCTCTTTGTACTACATTATATTTGACTTGAGAGACAATGCAAGTCAAGCTGCATACCTTCACTGTTGTAGCATTTTAATCTTCAACCTTTTGTCTCTTTGTACTACATTATATTTGACTTGAGAGACAATGCAAGTCAAGCTGCATACCTTCGCTGTTGTAGCATTTTAATCTTCTACCTTTTGTCTCTTTGTACTACATTATATACTCTTCAAAAGAAGAAACGCAAAACCACATTGTCGTAACATTTGGAGAATTGATTTAATTATTGAATGGTGAGTCCGATAATTACCAAATGTTGCAGGATTGTTCACAATTCACTCTAGTCCATTGTGAGTAAGTGATAGGACACACCACCAAGGTCAAGGTCATCTGGAGTCAATACCGGGTGTGGCCTCCGCGTGTGTTGACAACTGCCTGGCACCGCCTGCCCATTGAAGCAACCAGAGTACGGATGACGTCCCGGGGGATGGTGGCCCACTCGGCCTGCAAGGCTGCTGCCAGCTCGGGCAGGGTCTGGGGCTGTGGTTGTCGCTGTCGGAGGCGTCGGTCCAACTCGTCCCATAGATGCTCAATTGGGTTCAAATCCGGTGATATCGATAGCCAAGGAAGGACATTAATGTTGTTGTTCTGTAGGAAAGCCGTTGTGAGACGTGCTGTGTGAGGCCTGACGTTGTCATGTTGGAACACTGCGTTGGCGTTGGCCATAACTGGAACGATGTGTGGCCGGAGGATCTGGTCAATGTAGCCCTGTGCATTCAGGTTGCCCTGCACGTGGACCAGGTCAGTTCTGCCAGTGTGTGAGATGGCTGCCCACACCATGACACTACCCCCGCCGAATCTGTCCACTTCCTGCACGCAGTTTGCCGCATAACGTTGACCACGACGCCTATACACGCGACATCTTCCATCATGACGTCGGAGCAGAAATCGGGACTCGTCACTGAACCACACCTGTCTCCATCGCAGTTGAGGCCATTGTCGATGAATCTGGCACCACTGCAGTCGGAGTCGACAGTGTTGTGGTGTTAAGATGACACCTCGAACTGGACGTCTGGCACGAATTCCTACCTCACGTAGGCGGTTCCGTACGGTCTGGTCGGATATCCTGCGCAAACCTGGTATTGCTGCGGCTGTGGAGGTGGCAGTAGTCAATCGTTCCCGAAGGTGGCGTACCCGGATGTAGCGGTCCTGCCCGGGGGTAGTGACCCGTGGTCGACCGGATCTAGGGAGGTCACGTGTTGATCCATGTTGCTGGTAACGGTCCCACAGTCTGGAGATGGTGCTTGGGGACACATGGAAGGCCCTGGCAACGGCCGTTCTGGATTCGCCTGCGTCTAGTCGGCCGATGGCATTGTTTCTCTGCGGTTCACTGAGACGTGGCATGTCCTGGATTGTCAACTGTCGGCCAGATACAGAGGCCAGGCAAGCGAACACCCTGCACTTTTATACTGTCGGTGTTCATGTTGCACGTGCAGACAACGCACGTGCAGTGGTGACATGGTTTGCACGTGGCTGCGTTTTTACGAATATTCACATTTTGGAACTTTATTGTACAGTAGCTGCGTTTTATCGAATGTAACCGTGGGAATGTGTTTGGGACATGCAATGACCTTATATTCACAAAGTATGAACCGGTAGGAAACATAAAATCGGAGTTATAACCCATTTGTACCCTTTTGCGTTTCTTTTTTTGAAGAGTATATTTGACTTGAGAGACAATACAAGTCAAGCTGCATACCTTCGCTGTTGTAGCATTTTAATCTTCAACCTTTTGTCTCTTTGTACTACATTATATTTGACTTGAGAGACAATGCAAGTCAAGCTGCATACCTTCCCTGTTGTAGCATTTTAATCTTCAACCGTTTGTCTCTTTGTACTACATTATATTTGACTTGAGAGACAATGCAAGTCAAGCTGCATACCTTCGCTGTTGTAGCATTTTAATCTTCAACCTTTTGTCTCTTTGTACTACATTATATTTGACTTGAGAGACAATGCAAGTCAAGCTGCATACCTTCGCTGTTGTAGCATTTTAATCTTCAACCTTTTGTCTCTTTGTACTACATTATATTTGACTTGAGAGACAATGCAAGTCAAGCTGCATACCTTCGCTGTTGTAGCATTTTAATCTTCTACCTTTTGTCTCTTTGTACTACATTATATTTGACTTGAGAGACAATGCAAGTCAAGCTGCATACCTTCGCTGTTGTAGCATTTTAATCTTCAACCTTTTGTCTCTTTGTACTACATTATATTTGACTTGAGAGACAATGCAAGTCAAGCTGCATACCTTCGCTGTTGTAGCATTTTAATCTTCTACCTTTTGTCTCTTTGTACTACATTATATTTGACTTGAGAGACAATGCAAGTCAAGCTGCATACCTTCGCTGTTGTAGCATTTTAATCTTCAACCTTTTGTCTCTTTGTACTACATTATATTTGACTTGAGAGACAATGCAAGTCAAGCTGCATACCTTCGCTGTTGTAGCATTTTAATCTTCTACCTTTTGTCTCTTTGTACTACATTATATTTGACTTGAGAGACAATGCAAGTCAAGCTGCATACCTTCGCTGTTGTAGCATTTTAATCTTCAACCTTTTGTCTCTTTGTACTACATTATATTTGACTTGAGAGACAATACAAGTCAAGCTGCATACCTTCGCTGTTGTAGCATTTTAATCTTCTACCTTTTGTCTCTTTTGTACTACATTATATTTGACTTGAGAGACAATGCAAGTCAAGCTGCATACCTTCGCTGTTGTAGCATTTTAATCTTCAACCTTTTGTCTCTTTGTACTACATTATATTTGACTTGAGAGACATGTTGGAACACTGCGTTGGCGTTGGCCATAACTGGAACGAATGCAAGTAGCCCTGTGCATTCAGGTTGCCCTGCACGTGGACCTTTTGTCAGTTTGTGCCAGTGTGTAGATTTGCCTTGAGATGACACTACCCCCGCCGAATGCAAGTCAAGCTGCATACCCACGCTGTTGTAGCATTTTAATCTTCTGAACCACACCTTTTGTCTCTTTGTACTACATTATATTTGACTTGAGAGACAATGCAAGTCAAGCTGCATACGGTCCTGCCCTGTTGTACCCGTTCGAATCTCTAGGGAGGTCACGTTTTGATCCTGTTTGTAACGGTCCCTACATTAGATTTGACTTGAGAGACACATGCAAGGCCCTGGCAACGGCCGTTCTGCATCGCCTTCGTCTAGTTGATGGCATTTTAATCTTCAACCTTTTGTCTCTTTGTACTACATTATATTTGACTTGAGAGACAATGCAAGTCAAGCTGCATACCTTCGCTGTTGTAGCATTTTAATCTTCTACCTTTTGTCTCTTTGTACTACATTATATTTGACTTGAGAGACAATGCAAGTCAAGCTGCATACCTTCGCTGTTGTAGCATTTTAATCTTCAACCTTTTGTCTCTTTGTACTACATTATATTTGACTTGAGAGACAATGCAAGTCAAGCTGCATACCTTCGCTGTTGTAGCATTTTAATCTTCTACCTTTTGTCTCTTTGTACTACATTATATTTGACTTGAGAGACAATGCAAGTCAAGCTGCATACCTCCGCTGTTGTAGCATTTTAATCTTCAACCTTTTGTCTCTTTGTACTACATTATATTTGACTTGAGAGACAATGCAAGTCAAGCTGCATACCTTCGCTGTTGTAGCATTTTAATCTTCAACCTTTTGTCTCTTTGTACTACATTATATTTGACTTGAGAGACAATGCAAGTCAAGCTGCATACCTTCGCTGTTGTAGCAATTTAATCTTCAACCTTTTGTCTCTTTGTACTACATTATATTTGACTTGAGAGACAATGAAAGTCAAGCTGCATACCTTCGCTGTTGTAGCATTTTAATCTTCAACCTTTTGTCTCTTTGTACTACATTATATTTGACTTGAGAGACAATGCAAGTCAAGCTGCATACCTTCGCTGTTGTAGCATTTTAATCTTCAACCTTTTGTCTCTTTGTACTACATTATATTTGACTTGAGAGACAATGCAAGTCAAGCTGCATGCCTTCGCTGTTGTAGCAATTTAATCTTCAACCTTTTGTCTCTTTGTACTACATTATATTTGACTTGAGAGACAATGCAAGTCAAGCTGCATGCCTTCACTGTTGTAGCATTTTAATCTTCTACCTTTTGTCTCTTTGTACTACATTATATTTGACTTGAGAGACAATGCAAGTCAAGCTGCATACCTTCGCTGTTGTAGCATTTTAATCTTCAACCTTTTGTCTCTTTGTACTACATTATATTTGACTTGAGAGACAATGCAAGTCAAGCTGCATACCTTCACTAGCATTTTAATCTTCTACCTTTTATTAGGGTGCGCAACGTAGCCCAGTGGTAAAGTTCTCACTTGATGCACGGTCAGTCTAGAATTGATCCCATTGGTGGACCCACTAGGCTATTTCTTGATCCAGCCAGTGCACCACGACTGGTACATCAAAGGTTGTGGTATGTGCTTTCCTGTCTGTGGGATAATGCATATAAATAAAATCCCTTGCTACTAATGGAAAAATGTAGCGGTTTCTTCTCTAAGACTAATGTCAAAATTATCAAATGTTTGATTTCCAATAGCCAATGATTAATACATCAAAGTGCTCTAGTGGTGTCGTTAAACAAAGCAAACTTTTGACGCCTGTATTAAAAATGATATTTAATCTGTAAATTTTAATGGTAATTTGGAAAGAAACATTTTTATTTATACTGGAATTCTTTTTCAAAAAATGTTATTTGAGTTGGTATATATGAGTTTAAAACTTAATAACATGTTAATATGCATTTTAACTTTATTCATTATGAAGTTACATGCCAATTCATTGGTTTCCTTTTGACGGAAACTAACTATATACGGTGAGCACATGGTTATTATTCAACCAAATAAACTCTAGTTTTGATTTTGGCTGTACAGTTACAAGTTCAGTGTGATAATTGGAGGGCTAGTTGAATTTGAGAAGGGCCAGTAAGATTTTTCTTCAACTGACCCTGCTGGCGACCATAGTTTTAATGTTAATTTTCATCCCTGAGAGAGTTTACATTTAAATGTACAATTCAGTTTAGAGACTGGTTTCCCATAGAGTTTTGTTTTTAAAGCATGACCCAAACCCCCCAGAAACTTCGTTCACCAGTCTAGAATCCCCCTTCATAATTCCATGTGAACTGTTATGTCCATATTCAGAAATTAAAGTTATATTGCTAAATCCCACCCCTTGAAAATATTGAAGGTAAAGTTTATTTTGTTTAACGACACCATTAAAGCACATTGAATTATAAAATCATTGGCTATTGGATGTAACAGTTAAACATTTGATAATTCTGACATACATACAATCTTAGAGAGGAAAGGGATCTTTTATATGCACCATCCCATAGATGAGATAGTACATACCACACCCTTTGGTGCACTGGTTGTAATGGGAAAAAGACAGAATACATATCCAAGGTTAGAACCCCCCACTCACCCTGTGCCGTCTTATTTCCAGCAGGCCACATTTTTACTTTGCAGACCATATTTTACTTCCTATTCTGAGCCCTGGCATCGGACAAGCAGTACACGAAAATAGCTAAATCTCAGGCCTTGAAAAGATCAAATACCTTCAAACAGGCGAGCGGTACACCAACGAGCTAAATCCCAGCCCTTGAAAAGATCAAATACCTTCAAACAGGCGAGCGGTACACCCATGAGCTAAATCCCAGCCCTTGAAAAGATCAAATACCTTCAAACAGGCGAGCGGTACACCCATGAGCTAAATCCCAGACCTTGAAAAGATCAAATACCTTCAAACAGGCGAGCGGTACACCCATGAGCTAAATCCCAGACCTTGAAAAGATCAAATACCTTGAAACAGGCGAGCGGTACACCCATGAGCTAAATCCCAGCCCTTGAAAAGATCAAATACCTTCAAACAGGCGAGCGGTACACCCATGAGCTAAATCCCAGCCCTTGAAAAGATCAAATACCTTCAAACAAGCGAGCGGTACACCCATGAGCTAAATCCCAGCCCTTGAAAAGATCAAATACCTTCAAACAGGCGAGCGGTACACCCATGAGCTAAATCCCAGCCCTTGAAAAGATCAAATACCTTCAAACAGGCGAGCGGTACACCCATGAGCTAAATCCCAGCCCTTGAAAAGATCAAATACCTTCAAACAGGCGAGCGGTACACCCATGAGCTAAATCCCAGCCCTTGAAAAGATCAAATACCTTCAAACAGGCGAGCGGTACACCCATGAGCTAAATCCCAGCACTTGAAGGTAGTACTAAACCAAATAACTTGCAGCTGGGTCTAAGTTCGAGGTGCACCCAACTTTTGATAGAGAAGTGAACACCACAAGTCCTGTGATTGGTGATAAATGTGAGCGTGTTGGTTGTAAAAAATGTATGCAATTTTATTTCATCTAGTACCACTGTATCAAGTAGTCTTGTGCTTGAAACATGTATGGGGTACCTGTAAAAAAAGTACTCAAATTTTTTGTGGAACTAGGGTAGTCATACACGCTACCCGTTATCTCAGAAACGAGCAGCGTGACCCCCATTTTTTTCTGATTCACTTTAAGTGTGAGGGGTGTTATTATTTTATATCCATGGTGTTTATGTCAATTGATACACTGCAGGTGGGAGTTTTAGCCACATATGTTACTATTGTCATCTATGGGATTTGATTTGGTAGTATACACCATATAGACGAATTTTCATACTTTTTCCCAAACCAAATCGCAAAAAAGGTATCTTTACCATAATTTTTCCAGGTCTGGAAAATGGATTTTCAAAATTCCATAATTTTTAAGGTTTTCCAGAATCCGTACGAACCCTGAGTCATAGACGCTACCTGTTATCTCAGAAATGAGCAGCTTGACCCCCAATTTTTTCTGATTCACTTTAAAGGCGAGGGGTGGTAGTATTTATACCTGTGGCATTTATGTTGATTGATATGCTGCAGGTAGGAGTTTTAGCCACATGTGTTACTATTGTCGTCTATGGGATTTGATTTGATAGTATACACCCTGAATTGATCAAACATCTTCAAACAGGCGAGCGGTACACCAATGAGCTAAATCCCAGCCCTTGAAAAGATCAAACATCTTCAAACAGGCGAACGGTACACCCATGGACTAAATCCCAGCCCTTGAAAAGATCAAATACCTTCAAACAGGCGAGCGGTACACCAATGAGCTAAATCCCAGCCCTTGAAAAGATCAAATACCTTCAAACAGGCGAGCGGTACACCAATGAGCTAAATCCCAACCCTTGAAAAGATCAAATACCTTCAAACAGGCGAGCGGTACACCCATGAGCTAAATCCCAGCCCTTGAAAAGATCAAATACCTTCAAACAGGCGAGCGGTACACCCATGAGCTAAATCCCAGCCCTTGAAAAGATCAAATACCTTCAAACAGGCGAGCGGTACACCCATGAGCTAAATCCCAGCCCTTGAAAAGATCAAATACCTTCAAACAGGCGAGCGGTACACCCATGGGCTAAATCCCAGCCCTTGAAAAGATCAAATACCTTCAAACAGGCGAGCGGTACACCAATGAGCTAAATCCCAACCCTTGAAAAGATGAAATACCTTCAAACAGGCGAGCGGTACACCAATGAGCTAAATCCCAACCCTTGAAAAGATCAAATACCTTCAAACAGGCGAGCGGTACACCCATGAGCTAAATCCCAGCCCTTGAAAAGATCAAATACCTTGAAACAGGCGAGCGGTACACCAATGAGCTAAATCCCAGCCCTTGAAAAGATCAAATACCTTGAAACAGGCGAGCGGTACACCATTGAGCTAAATCCCAACCCTTGAAAAGATCAAATACCTTCAAACAGGCGAGCGGTACACCAATGAGCTAAATCCCAGCCCTTGAAAAGATCAAATACCTTCAAACAAAATGGACATGTTTTCTTGCTGAAGACCATCACATGATTCGCAGCAACTTGTTTATTAATCTCCGACTTAATGTCGTCCAATGAGCCGACAGGAGGCATTTTGCTGCCAGTTGTCTGTAGCGGAGAACCAGAGCGCTTAATGATGAATATTCAAATGAAACCTGCAAACAAATTTCAAAAATTGAATATTCAAATGACAGCTGCAAATGACATGAGTGAATTGACAGAATTATTACCCCCCATCTTCACCCCCCCAAAAAGAGAATAAATAAATAAAATCATTATCATTTATGTATATATGAATATTTAAATGGAACTCGAATTTTTCATGCAGTGAATGTTTTTACAATTATAATTTTTATCAAGATTAAAAAATTAATAATGCAAACAGAAAAAAAAACCATTCGTACATTGTACTAACCCCCCACCCAACACACACACCTTTTTAAAATGCCTTATTTTCCCAAATACTTAGACAACTTGCTACACATTTTTTCTTACGTTATGACATTCTTTGAATAATTCGAATTTCACTCAACAATAGTTATTATCAATCAAGTTTTACAATCTTAAGCCAGTCCAGAAAACTCTTGCATGATTAAATTGAAGTATATATATATATATATATATATATATATATAGTGGAACCTCGTTAGTCCGGACAGTATGGTTATTAAACGTCCGGATTACTGAAATGTACGTGATGAGTAACCTCCCTTGATTCAAAAACAAAATAAAAACGACACATTTGAATTTTAGAACCAAACAATTCTTCAACCAGTTTTGTGGTTGATCCGCCTCGTGGTGTTAATAAGCGCTATTTGCATGTCCGTGAGGCCAGTCTACTATTCAGTAGTGTACTGCCAGGTGCTTGTCTTAAAGTTAGAAAATGCAATTAAATAAAATTAAATACTGTTTAAGACATGTTGCATTGTTGATACTAAATGTTTGATTACTAGCGACAACAAGTTTTCAATTTTATTAATCGTGTTTTGTCGTACCGGTTAATGTTGTAAATCTAGGCCACGTGGTTGAGTTCACTTCCACGAAGTGGGTACGTTGTTGAGGAATGCATATTGTTTCTCACTTATATACAATCATTATTAGTTTAAAGTTTCTACGTTTACAGATTATATTTTAAACATATTAAATGGCGAAATTATAATTCATTTCTGCTATATCTACTGGTATAATATAAACGCCAACATGATACATCCCTCCGCCCCTAGCACAGAAATACAACCAGGGGTTTCCCTAGAGCGATAAGCCGACACGGCCCGTGCTCCCTTAGCCAGCCAAGTAAGCGCCTTCATGTCTGGTAAGCACCTTAACTGCAGGACCGTGTCGGCTTAATTTGTAACATGTATACAAAACAATGAAGCTGTGATCCGTAACGTCATTTTCTATCTTCTGATGTGAACAAACGGTTACATAATCTATTCGACACCTCAAACATAATAATACCAAATATTCAATTAGCATAATAGCGATCTGGCGACCGGTAACGAGAAACGGTGTTATCCAGAATACAGCGTATGCCTTATGATGTTTGCTAATTTTAATAATCATGGTTATTAATTTTAACGCATGCATTCGACATGTATGACAGCAATGTGACGGCGATTCAATGTCTGGAAGATATGTAACTTGCTATTTTAATTTTGTAAAGTCTTTGAACCAAAGTAATAAAAACAAACCGACAATGCATGTCAATTTGAATACACATGCCAGTTCAGGGCCGAACGACATGTCGGCTATCCCAAGGGCTGAGTTCAGCCAGACCGAGCGGAAACAAAACGTTCGCTACACTGTTTTGTACGCTTCACGTTAAACCAAATGGACACGACGGACACCAATCAAGTGGTTCGCGAACGTTAGGAAAAACGTTTGTTGGCTGAACTGAGGAAAGCTCTCGGCGTAATATACGTCACGCTTCAGAGTCAGCTGACACCCACGTGTCAAGAGATATCGTTGCGGACATGAACAATACGATTACACAGGAGTAAATCTTGATGTAAATGTGTAGAAAAACAATAGTTGTTTGCATCAATGAATACCTAACTGCAGTTTCGTTATTTCCTTTGTCTTTGTTAATTTTGTACCTATGGTCGAGAGCACGCACTGAGATCGCGATCGCGGGAAATGTGCATGCAGTATTTATACAAATTGCAGTTAAACGTACACTGAATTAGTTTACAATAATCATATTTGTTAGATAATGCTAGATATATATTTGTTAAACTGTGAGATGACATTTAATAAGTTAGCTGGATTTTGTTTTTAAAGTAAAATTTTATTTTATTAACGTTTTGGGGTTTTTTTGGTAGTTTTTTTTATAAATGGAATATACTGTGAAGTCAGCATTCTTAGCTTAGGTATTTTACAAGCAGAAATCACAACAAGCATTTAACACGACGCTGAAATCAACAACAACAACATGACGCAAATTATGAACTTGTTGGGGGTGGGGAATTGATGGGGTTTTTTTTAGAAAAAAGCCCCCCCCCCCCCCCCCTCTCCTCCCACACAAAAACAACCCCAACATGATTTGATGGATTGAAGACAAACACTTAACTGTTTTCAACTCACTACCCCACTTCTTTTGGCTTGATTTTTGTGTTATAATGATGCTAAATATGTAAGCGCCTTAAAAAAATCCTGGGGAAAGGCCTGACAACTCTCTCAAAACCTGTGTGAAACTGAATGAGCACTGTTCCACTTATGAAAGAGTTGCAAGCCAGTGTTTTGATAGCAATAACATATAAAGATGTTTCCTTTGTCTTTATTTTGGGTGACTGGCAATACTCTCGAGTTGGGACACCAAAACAATTATGACAAGTATTCAGTAATAAATCATACAGGCAAGTTGGGAGGGTAGTTACAAAACGAGGTCATGGGGTACCGTAGGGTATGATAAAGAGTTACCCACTACTCCCCCCCCCCATAAAATAAAACAGCCAGTCTGGTCATAGATCAAAGAAATTATATTTAAAAAAAACAACAAATACTTGTGAACACTTGTGCTGTATCCGACTAACACCAAATAAACACAGGTGAATGGTTAAATAAACTGCGGTGTGAAACCCCGTGCAGCCATTTTATCTCTGTCGATTCCTTGAGCGTTAATTGGCGGATTACTTTTATGTTCAATCAGTGGTGACTGGTCAAACGAAGCAATTTGCCGTTACTTTTTACATTTGGTTCAGAATTATGACCGCCCGGTTCCGGAAGCGGAATATCTGGATTAATGAATAACTTTACTGAGTGGTCATTTTGTTTTGCATATATATATATATATATATATATACACAAAGAAACAAGTTAAGCACCCCCTGTATTTTTCACAATGACTTGTCTTACGAGGTTTGGCATTGAAAGCCTGATAACATAACCTGGGAAAAACAAATGTGTTTTGCAAGAATACATCTTTGACAGCAAGAAAACATAACAAGGGTATCCACTTTTGAAATTTTAATCATGATTCTGAGAAGAATTGCAATATGCTGTATTTGGGCCAAAAACTGAGGCACAATAAGTATGGAGGTGCAGAGTCAGAAACACAAGTCAACATCATGAACATTCACAGATGACATTCATGACACAAATCATCAATAGCGGGTAAACCCACCAAGTGCCCGGATGACAACTTCCACCCTTTGTTTCATCCATCCAGTAAGTCGTCTGATCTGCTGCATGGGCAACTTCTGCCATTCTCAATGAAGAGCTGCCTCTAATTGTGCCAGAGTCTGTACAGGTGGGGTCAGTGCCTGTACTCAACGCCCCAAGATGTCACAAACATGCTCTTAGCAGGTTTAGGTCAGGACTCATGGCCGGCCAGGGCATGGTCGTCACAACTTCAGTTTGGAGTAAAACTGTTACTGCTCAGGACCGATGTGGCCTAGCATTGTCATCCATGTACAGAGGTCTAGTGGGGAGTGGATGGTTGTCAAAATGTGGCACAAGAATTGGTTGCAGGACGTTACGAATGTACCGATCACTATTGAGGTTGCCTTGGATCATGACAAGATCCAGCTTACAATCATGTGATAGGCAACCCCAAACCATTACTGAATCTCCACCATACGAAGTCATAGGTTGTATGTTCCTGGGTGTGTAGGCAGCATTTTTATGTCTCCAAACTCTCAATTGGCCATCTGTGACATGGAGCAGGAACCGGCTTTCGTCGGACCAATGGACTCTTCGCCAGGACCTCAGATTCCATCCTCTCTGGGCCAAACACCACGCTAAACGGCATCTCTCATGATGATCAGCAAAAAAGGGATGCTTGATAACCCTTCTGATCTTCAATCCCACAAATTTCAGACGATTCCTCATTGTTCTGGCTGACATCCGTCTATTGGGTAACCATTGGCTCTTCAGAACAGGAGGTGTAGCAAAGGGTTGACGATGTATGAGCCGAAGCAGGGCCCTGTCCTCACGCTGTGAAGTCAGGCACGGTCTCCCTGACTGTGGGAGATCCTTTACGGCATTGGTATGCCTGTGTTTTCATATCAGTCTGCTGATTACGGTGTAATGATACGCCAGTTAACGTCCTATACTTTTAAAGGTCATGCCGGTCGCATACATACCAATAATACGCCATCTTTGGGCCTCTGATAACCATTGACGTGCCATATTCAACGATTAAATTTCAACAATGCAAGACAGTGACATTAAATGGCAACAATTGCAGTGTATCGATACCGCATTTTGAGCAAAGCATGGGTGGCATGATGGACATGCATGTCGTTCTGTTGTGGGACGTCACAGTTGTCATTGTACTCTCCTATTATTTCGATGGAACACCATTCTTGACATATTCGTCACATAATTTGCAGTTTTTACGAATGGGGCTATTTCAGTACTAATTACATCTAGGGGTGCTTCACATTTTTCTTTGTGTGTGTATATATATATATATATGTATATGTATATGTATATGTATATGTATATGTATATGTATATGTATCTGTATCTGTATGTGTATGTATGTATGTATGTATGTATATATATGTATATATATATATATATATATATATATATATATATATATATATATATATATGTATATATATTGTGTATATATATATATTTATATATATAAGCCGATATATATATGTATATATATATGTATATATATATATGTATATGTATATATATCTATATCTATATCTATATGTGTCGGCTTATATGTATATGTATATGTATATGTGTATATGTATATGTATATGTATATGTATATGTATATGTGTATGTGTGTAGATATATATATATATATATCTATATATCTATATATCTATATGTATATGTATATATATATATATATATATATATATATATATATATATATATATATATATATATATATATATATATATATATATATATTTATGTATATATGTATATGTGTGTATGTATATGTGTGTATATATATGTGTGTATATATATGTGTGTATATATGTGTGTGTGTGTGTATGTGTATGTGTATGTATGTGTGTATGTATATGTGTATGTGTATGTGTATGGTGTATGTGTATGTGTATGTGTATGTATGTATGTATGTGTATGTATGTATGTGTATGTGTATGTATGTATATATGTGTATATATGTATATATATGTATATACAGTAGAATCTCATTGGCTCGAACACTGTCGGTGCATCAAAGTCTGTTCGACCCATCGGGTAGTTCGAACCATGCATTAGGCCGTTGTCGGGTGCTTCTGTAACACAAAAATCATTCGGACAACCTCACATGTTTCCCTAAAACTGGCTGGGCGAGATGGTCTGATTGACTCATGAGTTGATTGGATTTTACTTGCAAAGTTATTCATCTAACGATTATCGCATTACAATTGTCTGTACCTGAAAGATAATTATCGACAGGTGCTAAATAAACAACACGATAAGCGTGAAAGGGTCGACGAAAAAATTATATGTAAATTATTTTTTATATTTCTTCGGATAGACGTAGCCGTTCGAGCTAAATGTGTTTCATTTTACAGTTCGGACCAATAAACTGGTTCGAGAGAAAGCTTCTGTTCGACCATAGGGGTATTCAACCAATCAGCACCAAAATAAAGGGGTTTAATAGAGAGAGAAATCGCGACTTTGTTCTTGGTTCGAGAATACCGGTAGGTTCGACCCTTTGGGCGTTCGAGCCAATGAGATTCTACTGTATATATATATACTGAACAAAATAAGAAACTTCCGCTAACTTTGCTTGAACATAACTTGATGAAAACAATCCGGGGGAATAATTGTTATATATGTGTTTAAAGAGTGTTCCATGATGCATCGTTTGGTGCAAAAATCATGGCCATAGATTAACAGAAACTGGGAGAAATTTTGACCAAGTGTGGTAGGGGTTAAAAATAAAAACACCCACTTAATAACTGGTATGACCACCTCTTGAATTGACCACTGCAGTGCATCGCAGGCGCATAGAATTGACTAAAGTGTTGATTTCTGCCTGTGGAATATTGTTCCATTCCTGAATGAGCGCTTGACAAAGTTCGTTGACGTTAGCGGGTGGGTTGGGACGACGCCTCAATCATCTGTCCAGACTATCCCAGGCATGCTCGATGGGGTTGAGATCAGGACTTTTAGTGGGCCAGTCATCAATGAAATCAATGTTATTTGTCCTAAGAAAATTTACAGTGTCTCTAGCTGTATGAGAGGTGGCATTATCATGCTGAAAAATCGAGATGTTGGCGTTGTTATGGAACAGAGGAATGACGTGATGAGCGAGAATGTCATCGCGGTAACATTGAGCATTTAAATTGCCATCAATGACGACTAGTGGTGAACGATAATCATGGGCAATGGCTGCCCAGACCATGACAGAACCCCCACCCCCGAAACGATCTCGTTCAAGAACACAACAGTCAGCATAGCGTTCATTTCTCCAACGGTAGACGCGCACCATGCCATCACCACGTTGTAAAGAAAATCGGGATTCCTCAGAAAAAAGAACGGTATTCCAGCGTCGCCGTATCCAACGAGTATGTACACGTGCCCAATTAAGACGATGACGTTGCGTTAAAACACATTCGACGTATGGACATCGTGCATGTAAACCGTTCTCCCGCAGACGATTACGAACAGTTTTGCCCACTGATTCAGTTATTGTGAAGCCCAGGTGTGTTAGCAGCAGTAGCAGTGGCAGTTTGGAATCGATTGCGCAAATGCGTGTTCATGATATAGCGGTCTTGACCACATGTTTGTGACCAATGTTGTTCACGATTTCGTATCGCTTCTCGACGTCCACGATTCTGGTGGCAAGTCGTTGGTGCTTCCTGTCGTTCGAAATCTTACGCGAAGATTTCGTATCGCTCGACTAGAACTCCCAACATGCCTTGCAACATATTCTGTCGACATGCCAGCATCAAGCATGCCAATCGCCCGTTCGCATAAATTATTGCGTATTCTTGGCATACTAAAAATGCCACAATGTAAAAAAAACTATTTTTTTTTTTAAATGTTGAAGCATTTTCGTTCACTTGACAACAATGTCAGTAAGACAAGTAAAACAAATTGACCGATATACTACACGGGACATGACACACCCCTCCGAATGTTCCAACTTCCTGCACGCAGTTGCCTTGAACCATGCATGCATGTGCAAATTGAATTTCACGTTGTCGATGATTAACAGTGCAAAAATAATCGATAAAATTCCTGAATCCTGATAATACAGCTCAAGGCTAATACTACCTATATAATTTCATTACACAATGAATTCTTTAACACAACAAATACTATATGTACAAATCGGAAGGTTCTTTTTTTGTTCACCTCGTATATATGTGTATATATGTATATGTGTATATATATATATGTATGTATGTATGTATGTATGTATGTATGTATGTATGTATGTATATATATATGAATATACATGTATATGTGTGCAAGTGGCTTCATATAGTTCATACTGAATCAAATGTTGAATGGTAGCCATGAAAAAAATCGGATTGTGAAGAAAGTTGAATGTCTAGGCTATAACATGCAATAGTCATGCTTCAGTTTATTTGGGGCATCAAATCAGTGCACACATAGCACGCAGTAGGGTGAGACATAGAGGTGGGAATTGGTTGCATTTTCATGTTTGATGATTGGTTAGTTGAACCAACCAAACATCGGTTATAATCGGTTGTTGACATTTTAAACCTTTTTTTACTCAAGGTCAAAAATATGTAAGTTTATTTCCTTATTGACACCACTGAAGCGTATTGTTACTCTGGGTATCTAATGGATACAAAAGATAGGAATAAAAGTACTATACATGTACGGCTCTAATATAGTAAAATAAAACGCTCAATTACCCGAATCGACTTTATCCTTTTGTCAAATAAATTTAAGATAAATTCACACAAAATTGATTTAACTATTTTTATTGTAGGATATAATATGTATTATGTATTTATGCAAAATGGTAACGCTGTATAAACATTACATTTCGCAGATCAATTCACAAATAATACAGTCAAAAATTTTTAGTTAATGTTTTTATAGATAGTACCATTCGGGTCACTTCGGCAATTTCTGTAGCATAAGGTATATGTATGTTCATTTATAATCGATTACCAGAAATTGTAACTGATTAGTTGGAATTTGGCTTTCTACGACTTTTTCAAGGCATTTTCCATGACCTTTGTGATTTTTCTGGATGTAATTCACAATTTAATCTACAAACCACAAATGACGTCATGTGACTGGATTGATGTAAAGACTGTATTAAATACCAAATGTGTATAACGTCTATATTTTATACAATTTTTGTAGCAACCATTTTTTAAATGTCTTAAAACCGCTGATTTTAAAGTTCACAAACAGTCACTGTTTACAACTGTAACCATTAAATACAGGCTTCAAGCTAGACTGACAATTTATGGAGAATCAGTGCTAGAACATATATATTTTTAAAAAAAACCCAGAGTACTGGTGGGGTATATAATATGCCCGTCAGGAGTTTGATGGAAAACCATAAATATTAATGAATTTGTTACGGGTATGATTCAGTTCTAAGTATGTGAATTTTTTGCAATAGGATGGATGAAGAGTTTGTTTTGGACCAACTACTGATGATACTGTATCCACTGGAAAGGTGCTGTCTGATTAATGAAGTTATTGTTCTTTATTAGAAAGGGAATTTATTTTTAGCATGGCTACTCTGGTGACACATTTATATTTGCAGAGAAACAGTTTATGTATGTATTGTTAACAATGCAGAACTGCCAAGAAATTAGCATATGTATTGTCGGTGGTTAATTGGATACTGGAAGAGTAATGATATTTTATGGACAGGACAAGTGGGTATAAAATTCTGGACAAATTGTGACTTGCTCTTCTGGGAAAGTAAACCATCCGGAAAAGTAAATGGTCCTGACATCTTCAAAGGCTGAACAACATTTTCCTATGATGTTCAGAATATAGACAAATGATTTGATTTATTCATATCACAGTGACCTAGTAATTGTATGAGACCTTCCACCTTCCCAAGTTGATTCGGACAAGCTAGGATTTACTGTTATGTGCAGTAAACCGTGAAAAGTAGGTCACAGTGACCTGGTAATAATATATGACACACCGCCATCCCAAATTATTTGTACATGTGAGGTTTGATGGTCCTGTATGCAAGATATGGTCCAGACAAGGATTTACTGTTATGTGCAGTAGACCGTGAAAAGTAGGTCACAGTGACCTAGTAATAGTACGTGACACACCGCCATCCCAAGTTGTTCCTACATGTGAGATTTGATGGTCCTCTATGCAAAATATGGTCCAGACAAGAAAATGTTAACAGACAGACAACGCCATAGATGGGTATATAAATATCTGTATTATTATTATTATATAATATATGAATACTAACATGTACATACTGTAGAACATATATATATATTTGAATTTTCACATAATATATCATTATATAATTTAACAAAATTATTTTAATGCATATAATTATTGATATTAATTCGGTTATTTTCTCCATTCTTTTCCAATTACAGTGGGTTCCATGTAAGACACACAAAAAACGTGTTCCTGAACCTACCTAGAAAAAAAGGCTGACACTATTTTACTTATGTTTGTTTTTTTTCCCCCTCAATATGTAGTTAAAGGGGAGTAAATGAAGTTTGAAAAAAAAAAAGTGGGTACTTATATTATATCCTCCTCATCTGCCTTGATACGTCTCATTGGCCATGCAGGGTTTTTGCCAGAGGGTTCGAAGTGTAAAATTACATACCCTAAAAGTTTGGAAATTAATGGATACATTTTTATAATGTTCAGAAAGATTATAGTGCAAGAACAGCGTGTTAAATTTTTTCAAGGTTCATGAAATGCAGTGTCCAGTTTCAAAAGATTAGATGGGGCACTTATGATCTGATTTATTTTTATTTCATACCTCCGAATTATTTTTTGCTAAAAAGCCAGCCATGGTGCCCCGTTATTTGCCTTGGTACCCTAAATGCTTTCCTTCACATTCTTTATATAGCCAAAGCAACTTTTATGACTTCGATAACAAATGACATTTGGACCCACAATATCATGGAGGTTATATATTCAGCACTGGACCAACTATACTCTTCAAAAAAGTAGGGGAACTCTAATTATTAATAAGAATTTACAATTGCCAAAATTGTAAGATATATCAGCTGTGAGGAATGGTTATATGATAATAGTGAATTAATTGGGCAAACATTATAACCAGTAGTTCAGTATTACAGTAGGTTTTATGACCACCAAACATCTTGAAGGATGATTGGGGTCAGAAGTGAAATTTGAAAGTTGACAATTTTTAGTAGTAAATCGCAAATTCAAACAATAAAAATGACTAAAAACAAACAAATAACAACTATATGATCAACAGAATGAAAAGGATTGACAGATATAATGTTCCACAGTGATTAATGGACCTTAAAATTCCTGAATATTGTCAAAATGTGCAAACTATGGAATGTCTTTTGGTGTTTTGATAAACAGACCTGAACGTTCTTTACTTGGATGTCTGTGGTCAAAATGTATGTTCGGTCTAATACGTGATATTAACAGTATTTCAGGTTTCCTTACTTTTTTTTTGGAAGAGTATAGTTATGTAAACAATTAATTTATTTTTATTTTTTGGTTACATAGAGGATACTCCCCAAGTGTCTTGTGATATCATAATTTATCAGCACGAGTTGATAAAAGTATGAAATCTGAGGCTTGCCGAGGATTTTATACTTTTATTAACGAGTGCTGATAAATTATGATATCAAAAGACACATGGGGGGGGGGGGGGTATTCTTTTTATCATCCATTATCATTCTTTTCATTTGCAACAGTTGTAAACAATGTCAGTAATATGGGTTCCATGTCGGTAAGATTTCTGCCATAACCCCCTCTTTGGGGTATTAGATTAACGATATCAAGTGGGTGCAGACCTATATTTTACCCTTACTAGTAAACCTTACTTTAAAATTAAGCATCTAAATATGAATGCAAACTCATGCGTTAATTTCGAACCCTGATGGGTTTTTTCTTTTGCAAAGGGAAGATAACTCTCACAATCATCAATATCGTGGAAACAAAACGTTTATTATGTATCCTGGACTGGAATTTTGGAGAATAATCACTTCTAATTAAGATTCAATATATTGTAGAATGTCAAATATTTAATACAAATTCAACTTATACGTACGGTTTTCATTAGCTGAAAGCGAAAGTTTAGTAAAAACAAGCCGCTACATGTTACGTCTACTGTACCAGCGTAACCTCGGAAAGTCCGCATGTCCCTGTCCTACCAGTCAACTGTACGCCTGACTTTGACTTGGGATACTCTTATTAGAAATAATAGAACAAATAAAGAAAAAAACAGCAAACAATATAAACCATAATTTACCCCAATATCCGAATGTCACCGTAAGCTACACGCAATCAAACCACTAACCACTGAACTTCACACATGACTGCCTGGATTTTCGCGGAATATGACTAGTTTTAGGTCACATGACCTATGACGTTAGGGGGGAAAAAATGCTTCGTCATGTTGCATTCTTCAATTAACCCTTCCTAAGAAAACATCTTTGTTTTGTTTTAGAATAGACTATAAGAAATTGATTTAGCCGTTTATAACAATATCTCCTTTCTGCGCCGAGATAGGCCTACGTATTCTTATATTTATTTTTATATATCGGTTTATTATTAAATTATAATTATTATATTTTTCTTAAATCTAAATTTCTTTTATTATAATCATTATTAAATATCTTTTTTCTTTGTGAAAATTCGTTTTATTATTTTTTAAAAATGTGTTATTATGTACATCAACCACACATACTGTCTAGTCAATATTTAAGTAGGTTTCCACATACACAAGTAACAGATTCAAAGGAGAAATTGCGCCAATGCACACTTCAATCAGCCGACCGGCCTCGGTGGCGTCGTGGCAGGCCATCGGTCTATAGGCTGCTAGGTACTGGGTTCGGATCCCAGTCGAGGCATGGGATTTTTAATCCAGAGACCGACTCCAAACCCTGAGTGAGTGCTCCGCAAGGCTCAATGGGTAGGTGTAAACCACTTGCACCGACCAGTGATCCATAACTGGCTCAACAAAGGCCATGGTTTGTGCTATCCTGCCTGTGGGAAGCGCAAATAAAAGATCACTTGCTGCTAATCGGAAGAGTAGCCCATGTAGTGGCGACAGCGGGTTTCCTCTCAAAATCTGTGTGGTCCTTAACCATATGTCTGACGCCATATAACCATAAATAAAATGTGTTGAGTGCGTCGTTAAATAAAACATTTCTTCTTCAATCAGCCGTTTATTTGATCGAACATGGACATATATAATTTATAAATGGTAACGCAGCATCCTTCAGTTATTGCTGGTACGTTTATAATATTGAACTGGAGATGTCTTTGAACCTGAATCACACGAATTCACTGGCGTTGGACAGCAGCTGGTATGTACAGGCCCGGATTTAGACCTTGGGTGTGTGTGTGTGTGTGTGTGTGTGGGGCACCTCAACATAGAAATTAAATTACATGACAAATAACAAAAATTAACTAATTTTATAATCATTACATGTTTTTTATTTATAAAAGAAGTCCTTAGTCTGGGTGGCGCATGTGGCAGGGGGCCCGGGGCAATGCCCCCTTATAAATTTGGCACTGGCCAGTGGCGTATATAGGCCTATTAATTCGCAATTAACGAGTATCAATATCGCATTGTTAAATAAATGTGTAGTTTCGATGTATTCAAATCCCATGCAGTAATTTTTTATTATTATTATTATTTTTTTTTAAAAGCAAAATCTCACCAATTTTCAAACAATTGAATCTTTGAGGTCGTCAAGGTATTCATTCCATTTGATGCAGTCTAAATACATTTGTAATAAGTGAGAATCACAATCAATGCAATTCACCGGCTGGCGACTTATTTTGAATGTATATTTTGGTGAAAAATGCGTTTAAAGGGGCATTCCTGAGTTTGCTGCATTGTAAGATGTTTTTGACTAATAAAATATTTCTACGATTAAACTTACATGTTAAATACATTTTCTTGTATATAGAATGTGTTTCTGGTCGTCTTAATATTTGTAAGAAGCCCAAACTGGATTTTGTCTTCAAATAATTTCGCACGTACGAAAAAAACAATATTTTATGAAATAAAATGAAATGTAACCTAGTACAAATATTAGAACGACCAGAAACACGTTTAATATACAGCCACTAATATTTTATGCAGAAAATTATATTTGATATGTAATTAAAATCGTAAAAAAAAAGGTTTCTGTTAGTCGATAACATCTTAAAAATTGCAGCAAACTCAGGAATGTCCCTTTAAAATACATAAAGTAGGCATGGCGGAAGCAAGTAGACATTGGGTGGGGTAGGGGCTGACTGAGACCGAGGGCGCAAAAAACCACAAACAAACCCAAAAATGTTACTAGTGGGTTCGGAGGTATGCTTCCCTGTAAACATTTGAAAACTAGATGTCCTGAAATGTAATTTCCTGCATTATACCAGTAAGATTTACTGCCAATATTATTTTTTATTCAGAATTATTTGGGGATGGGTGCTAAGAGTAGGCCTATATTATAATTCCACTATCTTCAATATCTGTAGTCATTTGTTGACGTTTAGGGCGGGACGTTGCCCAGTGGCAAAGCGTTCGTCAGATGCACGGTCGGTCTAGGATCAATTTCCGTCAGGCTCATTAGGTTATTTCTCATTCTAGCCAGTGCACCACAACTGGTATATCAAAGGCCGTGGTATGTCTATCCTGTCTGGCTACTAATGAAAAATGTAGCGGGTTTCCTCTCTAAGACTGTCAAAATGACCATATGTTTGACATTCAATAGCCGATGATTAACAAATGTGCTCTAGTGGTGTCGTTAAATTAAAAAAAACTTTGTTGCCGACGTTTAATTATCTAACAATGTCAGGCTTTTTTTTCTTTCACATCTATAAACAGTTAAATTTAAGAGATCGGGGTTTTGACTGACAACGATCTTGGAATACGGAAATTAGTCATTATATCAAGTGTAGGCTACTGGGAGGACGTATCGAAATATGTCACCGAGGCCTATTGGTTATCCTTTTAATCATAATACATAGGGTTTAACCAATAATACCGCACAGCCCTATTCGCTAAACCGATTTACCCACACCATACCTCTCCTTGAAGACGATCCATATACGTTTCAAATGCACGTGACAAAATGAGAGGGCATGTATGGAAATAGATCATGTTAGATCATGCACAACACATAGTATTTTAAAATAATTAACAAAAATAAGTATGAAATAAGCTAAAAAGCCACATTTTCATTTCGTATCGTGAGATGGGATGAACTAAGCGGGAAAATAATCGATTTTATTTGGCAACAGCGACAAAAGAACAAAGAAACCTGCACATACTAGTAGGCTACATCCCATTTCTGTTTCAAAGAAGTTCAGCCG